>NC_057804.1:125108507-125339677 GCF_018294505.1 Triticum aestivum
GTGGCATTTCTTTTAAAGCCCTTTTTGTGATGTCGCCCCGACGTCCGACTGTGGCATTTCTTTTAAAGCCCTTTCTGTGATGTCGCCCCGACGTCCGACTGTGGTATTTCTTTTAAATCCCTTTATGTGGTGTCGCTAAGACGCCCGACTGTGGCATCATTTCCTTATATTTATTTATTCACCTTTCGAGGCGTCGCTTCAGACACCCGATCGGTATTTATTTATGTTTTGTTGGGATTTCAGGCGGACTACCGCCGTTTCCCTTTTACTTACCTTGGTATGCTAATTTTTTTAATGTACATTGGTGAATTATTCATGATGCATCCATGCATGCATTTGTTATATCTTACGTCCGAACTGTCTTGCGAGTACTTTCAAAGTACTCACTGGCTTGTTGATTTGGCCAGATGCCGACGAAGGCGATCTCATGGATGAAGAGTTTGATAGCGAGTCCGACACCTAGAGGAGTCCCAGTCAGTCTCGTGTGACCCTGGATTTGGTCACTGTTTTATATCCGCTTCCGCTACCAAATAAATTCATCGAGCCTCACCTCGACGCTCGATGAGATGACAGACTTAGAGTCTTGTATTTCTCTCCCCGCTGTGTTTCTCCACCACCGCCCTATCCTCGAGTCAGTAGTATGCCTCCACACCACTGTGTCATGTCCGCCATTATGTATAATTATTGGCGTGCTTGTAATAATTTGGTTGAGCAACCGTAGTTCGACCCTGTAATATATTTTATGCTACTGGCTTATTGTATCAAGAATTGTCTACCAGTGAGGAGGATTTCTCTCATACTGGACTCCAAAGATTGGTTTCTCAATAAATATTTTTATTGGAAAACCGGTCGTGACACATCGCTACCGGCGAGTAAGTCTTGTCGTTGTCCATAACCTTTAGCGACAAGCCGAGCTTTGTGGATCTGAACATTTCCATCCACATCAGTTTTCTTCTTAAATATCCATTTGCAACCAATGGCAGTTACGCCAGGTGGCGGATCAACCAAGTCCCAGACTTGATTCTCATCCATGGACTTTAACTCGGATCTCATGGCCTCCAGCCATGCCTCAGAATTTGGGCTCACCATCGCTTCCGCATACGTGGCCAGCTCATCACTTTCTAGCAATAATACATCACGCACTTTGCGCAATCTTTCCGACCTCTGTGGTTCCGGTGCCGCTTCCACTACGGGTTCCCTGACTGACTCCGGTATGATTTCATCACCAGCCGAGCCATCCCCGAGTGGTCCTCGAATTTCTTCGAGTCGAACCGTCCTCCCACTGGCCTCCTGACTGAGAAACTCTTTCTCAAGGAAAACCCCGTTCCGAGCAACAAACACTTTGTTCTCCTCTCGGTTGTAGAAACTATATCCCAAGGTTTCCCTCGGATATCCCACGAATATGCATTTATCCGACTTGGGTGTAAGCTTGTCTGACATTAGTCGCTTGACAAATTCTTCGCAACCCCAAATCTTTAGAAAATACAAACTGGGACTCTTCCCGGTCCACATCTCATGTGGTGTCTTGTCTGCGGATTTTGATGGTACCCTGTTAAGTGTGAAAGCTGCAGTTTCTGGAGCGTATCCCCAGAATGACAAGGGTAAATCCGATTTGCTCATCATTGACCAGACCATGTCCAACAAGGTCCTATTCCTCCATTCTGACATGTCGTTTCTCTATGGCGTACCCGGAGGTGTGAGCTGAGGTACTATACCTCGGCTTTTCAGATGATCATCAAACTCCTGGCTCATGTACTCACCTCCACGATCTGATCATAGAAGCTTTATTGTCTTGCCGAGCTGATTCTCAACCTCGTTCTGAAACTCTTTGAACTTTTCAAAAGTTTCCGACTTGTGCCTCATCAAATAGATATATCCATATCTACTCAAGTCGTTGGTAAAAGTCACGAAGTACTGATAGACACCTCTGGCAGTTGTGCTCATTGGACCACACACATGACTATGTATAAGTTCCAATAGCTTGGATGCCCTCTCGCAACTCTTTGTGAAAGGAGACTTAGTCATCTTGCCGAGCAAGCATGATTCGCATGTCTCGAACGACTCAAAGTCGGACGAAGTTAGGAGCCCATCATCATGGAGCTTCTTCATGTGTTTCAGACTAATGTGTCCAAGCCGGCAATGCCAGAAGTATGTCAGATTTATCTCATTAGGATTATGCCTCTTGACATTCACGTTATAGACCGGTTCCTGTTCTAGATTCAATATAAATAGCCCACTAACAATGGGTGCATAGCCGTGGAACATACCATTCAAAAATATCGAACAACCATTGTCCTTTAAATTGAATTCATAACCTCGACTCATCAAACATGAGGCAGAAATAATGTTCCGACTAAGTGCAGGAATGTAATAACAATTATTCAATTCCATAAAGAATCCAGAAGGAAGCTGGAGTTGCATCGTGCCGACCTCTAACGCAGAAACTCTTGCTTTGTTGCCGACCGTGATGTCAATCTCCCCTTGTGCCACACGCCTAGTTCTTACCAGCCCCTGCATCGAGTTGCAAATATGAACAACCGATCCGGTATCAAATACCCAAGAGCTACTAGGTATGTCGGCAAGGTAAATGTCTATAACATATGCAACAAGTGTACCTTTGCTTGAAGAAGCATTCCCGGCCTTATTGCCATGCTCTGCAAGCCACTTGCTACAGTTCCTCTTCCAGTGACCGGTCTCCTTGCAGTGATAGCAAACGGTCTTTGAGTGCGGTCCAGACTTTGGCGCAGCGGCAGAGGTTACAGTCTCCGTGCCCTTTGCCTTAGCCTTTTTCTTGGACCAACTCTTCTTGAACTTAGCCGATTTCTGCACCATCAACACTTGATGCGTGCCTTTCTTAGTATCTTGCTCTGGCACCTTGAGCATCCCATGCAATTCAGTGAGCTTCTTATCCATGCCATGCATATGATAGTTCGAGATGAACGTCCCATAGCTGGGCGGAAGAGAACCCAGAACTGCATCAGTAGCCAGCTCATCCAAGAGCGGGAAGCCCAAACGATCCAAAGCTTGCACATATCCGATCATCTTGATCACATGTGGGCTTAGTGGATCACCTTCCTTCAGCTTGCAATCCATCAAGGATCGCCAGACGTTCAACCTTTTGGTCCTAGCCTATGTCTGGAAGATGCTCTTGAGACTCTTGATCATATCGTAAGCCTCAACATTTTCGAAATGCTGTTGCAAATCGGGCTCCATACAAGCCAGCATCAGACAGCTGATATCAGTTGATTCATCAACGAGTTTCTGGTAGGCATTCTTAGTTGTGGCATTAGCATTATCGGCAGGTTCCTCTGGAAGTGGATCCTCTAGAACATGTTCCTTTTTATCATCCTTGAGAACAATTCTCAGATTTCTATACCAGGTGGTAAAGTTTGTTCCATTCAGTTTATCCTTTTCCAGAATTGATTTCAATGCAAAGTTGGGTTGAGCAGGTGGTGCCATTGATCTACAACAGAAAATATGCAATCACTAAGCAATGTGTTTATGTAGAGTAATTATAGCCTAAACAGAAATACTCCCATTGAAGTTAGCATCCCTCCGCAAACTCTCAGTGATTCAGGATCCGACTAGTGCATGCGCCTAGTGAGCTTTAGCATCACTGCTAGCCAACATACCTATCCGGTAAGCAACTCCTTGCTAATCATATCTCTATACGACTCCTGTCGGTCGGGAAGGTATCTCATACCCCAGCTCCCAACCTTCTTTGCCACAAGGCCCAAAACCGTTTTGATAGCCTTGTCAAGTTAACCTGACGCAGTGCATGTCCGTGACCGACAGCACCCCAATTTTATGAGCCCACTACTAGACGTACTTGACGTGCGAAGGTGCAACATCGGGGATGGCAATTCACTTGATATTCATGAGGGATCATTCTATCATTCTAACATACATAGAAACAAAGAAGCATAACAATCACAAATATAACACATATTGTGAAATAGTATGGCTCTTCATGGACATTCTTCCAGGTCGGCTCCGACTCCGATGACCATCTACGAACTCCATCTTGTTTGTCACGCTGGGACACCAAGCCACCAACCTGATCTCTATTATCCAACTACTACAACTAGTAATGAATTTTACATAGAGTCACAAGTCGACACGCATGTCGTTATACAATATAATGACATCACTTTGGCTCCTGCCGGCTGACAAACATGACACGCAGGCCACGTATAAATTACACACATGCATCACATACACATGAGCCATACTATTCACATCAAACCTGCAAAACAAAGTTATGTATAGAATCGCATTCTACCGGTTTGTGTGTCGGGTACAAAATACACGGCGCTACGCACACGCCGAATTCTCTAATCTGACCGATCTTATCGATCATCGAGAATCCGATTTGGATTTACGTTTCACTGTTAACCCCGATGGCGGATGACCGACCGGTAGGGGTAGATCGTGTCACGACCTCATTGATCCCGATTGACAGAAAACATAGCCTCAACGATCCCCATGCGCAGTTGATCACATCAACCGTGCACATAGCCGATCTCATCAACGACAACAGAACTCATCTGTTGCCTCCACATATCTA
Source organism: Triticum aestivum (assembly GCF_018294505.1). Taxonomy (NCBI): domain Eukaryota; kingdom Viridiplantae; phylum Streptophyta; class Magnoliopsida; order Poales; family Poaceae; genus Triticum; species Triticum aestivum. The sequence continues at coordinate 125,113,075 of NC_057804.1, forward strand.
ATATGCATACGATCTGAATCCAAATCCTATAGCAGAGGCTCTGATACCACTATTGGGTTCTACGGTAGGGTGCGTCAACTGCAAATTAAAATTTCCTACGCACAGAACAACCAAGAACATGCTACGGGAGATGGATCACAGTTCGTTACCACTAGACGCGCAGTGCCGTACAACGGAAGAAGAGTTGGGGAACACCGTGCGTGCAGGAGGAACACCGTGCGGAGGAATGCTGGGTCCGATCACACAGTCGGCGGTGAGTGGAGGTGGCTATTCACAACACATGCAAACCCTAGTCGCAGCGCCGAAGCGATCAACCGCATGAGTGTGCCGCACCTCCACTTTATATAGGCGTCTGTCGTAGGCTCAACACTTGGGCCTCGCACGGACCCTAAATCCCAAAGTCTACTCGGTCACGTTCCTAGTTCAGTTCGGATCACATCCGACCAGTGTCCTACGAACCGACCTTGTAGGTTCCTTCCCTTAAGCGCGCGACCCCTTAGGTTCAAGTCGGCTTGGTCACAGTTCGGATCACCTCCGACCTGCACGGTTGGTAGCGGCCTCTAGCAAGGCGTGTCGACCACCAAGCAGACTATGAAGCTGGTTAGGCGAACCTGTACAACATGTCACACTTTTGTTCCCTTTGCCGCATGATATATGTTGGCGGGCTCAAGGCGAGACTGTCATCCTTGTGCTAGCCCGACCTCTTTCTCGTTCCAGTGATACCAACAACTATCCGGATTATCTCATAATCCTTGTCGCATGGCCATGCTTATCCTGGTCGGATCACATGAGGGGCCCAGAGTATATCTCTCTTGATCGGAGGGGCAAATCCCATCTTGCTCGACCATCTCTTGCAGCATGGGACCGGACAAACCCGAAACCTACCTTTGTAACTACCCAGTCATGGAGTAGCGTTTGGTCGACCCAAAGCAAGTCTGTCACCATCCCGAGTACATGCTCAAATCAGGTCTTAGGACATAGAACGTATGTTGTACTAGAGACTCACAGATGACATATCGCTGCGTCTCATAATTGGGTCTGTCCAACTCAGACCTTATCTTGACCCGGATCCGACTATGTTGAATCCGTCCAGACCTTTCCAAGTCCATATTATCCGGTTAGCATCCAATGCTTCATGGCTAGTGAGACCAAGCCATCGACCGTGTCATATGCTAGTCTAGTCGGCTGCGCGTCCACACAACCCTTTCGACTAGGGACCTTTTAGGACAGTCATCATACAATGCATAGTCCCACAAACAAGTCACGTACTTGCTGATACACATGATTGATAATATCCAAGGACTATCTTTATTCATAAACACATAGGAAATATCATCATACATGATTGCCTCTAGGGCATATCTCCAACAGTACTCCGCTTCACATGTACATCCCGCCACGACACTCTGCTTGCAGCTGCACCAACTGACAGCTCCACCATTAAATATAAATACGTATCTGGTTTGTGACTTAGAGTCATCTGGATCATTGTCGAAGCTAGCATCGACGTAACCATTTATGATGAGCTCTTCGTCACCTCCATAAATGAGAAACATATACTTGGTCCTTTTCAGGTACTTCAGGATGTTCTTGACCGATGTCCAGTGATCCATTCCTAGATTACTTTGGTACCTCCTTGCCAAACTTGTGGCAAGGCACACATCCGGTCTCGTACACAACATAGCAAACATGATAGAACCTATGGTGAGGCATAGGGAATAATTTTCATTTTCTCTCTATCTTCTACAGTGGCCAGGCTTTGAGTCTGACTCAATTTCACACCTTGTAACACAGGCAAGAACCCTTTCTTTGACCGATCCATTTTGAACTTCTTCGAAACTTTGTCAGGGTATGTTATTTGTGAAAGTCCTATTAAGCATATCGATCTATCCCAATAGATCTTGATGCCTAATATATAAGCAACTTCACCGAGGTCTTCCATTGAAAAATTCTTATTCAAGTACCCTTTTATGCTATCCAGAAATTCTATATCATTTCCAATCAACAATATGTCATCCACATATAATATTAGAAATGCTACAAAGCTCCCACTCACTTTCTTGTAAATACGGGCTTCACTGTAAGTCTGTATAGAACCATATGATTTGATCACCTCATCAAAGCGCATATTCCAACTCCGAGATGCTTGCACCAGTCCATAGATGGATCGCTGGAGCTTGTGTACTTTGTTAGCACCTTTAGGATCGACAAAACCTTCTGGTTGCATCATATACAACTCTTCTTCAAGAAATCCATTAAGGAATACAGTTTTGACGTCCATTTGCCAGATTTCATAATTATAAAATGCGACAATTGCTAACATGATTCAGGCAGACTTAAGCATCGCTACCGGTGAGAAAGTCTCATCATAGTCAACTCCCTGGACTTGTCGAAAACCTTTTGCGACAAGTCGAGCTTTGTAGATAGTAACATTACCATTAGTGTCAGTCTTCTTCTTGAAAATCCGCTTATTCTCAATGGCTTGCCGATCATCGGGCAAGTCCACCAATGTCCATACTTTGTTCTCATACATGGATCCTATCTCAGATTTCATGGCCACAAGCCATTTATCGGAATCTGGGCTCATCATAGCTTCTTCATAGTTCGTAGGTTCGCTATGGTCTAATAACATAACTTCCAGAACAGGATTACTGTATACCACTCTGGTGCGGAACATGCTCTGGTCGACCTACGAGGTTCGGTAGTAACTTGATCTGAAGTTTCATGATCATCATCATTTGCTTCCTCTCTAGATGTTGTAGGCATCACGGGAACAGTTTTCTATGATGTGCTACTTTCCAATTCGAGAGAAGGTACAATTACCTCATCAAGTTCTACTTTCCTCCCACTCACTTCTTTTGAGAGAAACTCCTTCTCTAGAAAGGATCCATTCTTTGCAACATAGATCTTGCCTTCAGATTTGTGTTAGAAGGTGTACCCAACAGTTTCCTTAGGGTATCCCATGAAGACACACTTCTCCAATTTAGGTTCGAGCTTATCAGGCTGAAGCCTTTTGACATAAGCGTCGCATCCCCAAACTTTAAGAAATGACAGCTTAGGTTTGTTTCCAAACCACAGTTCATATGGTGTCATCTCAACGGATTTAGACGGTTCCCTATTTAATGTGAATGCGTCTGTCTCTAATGCATAACCCCAAAACGATATTGGTAAATTGGTAAGAGACATCATAGAACGCGCTGTATCTACTAAAGTACGGTTACGATGTTCGGACACACCATTACGTTGTGGTGTTCCAGGTGGCGTGAGTTGTGAAATAATTCCACATTGTTCTAAATGAAGGCCAAACTCGTAACTCCAATATTCGCCTTCCCGATTAGATCATAGAAACTTTATTTTTTTGTTACAATGATTCTCCACTTCACTCTGAAATTCTTTGAACTTTTCAAATGTTTTAGACTTGTGTTTCATGAAATAGATATACCCATACCTACTCAAATCATCTGTGAAGGCCAGAAAATAACGATACCTGCTGCATGCTTCAACACCCATAGGACCGCATACATCAGTATGTATTATTTCCAATAAGTCATTAGCTCGCTTCATTGTTCCGGACAACAGAGTTTAGCTTGCCCATGAGGCATGGTTCGCAAGTATCAAATGATTCATAATCAAGGTACTTCGGAAGTCCATCCGCATGGAGTTTCTTCATACGCTTTACACCAATATGACCTAAACGGCACTGCCACAAGTATGCTGCACTATCATTATCAACTTTGCATCTTTTGGCATCAATATTATGAACATGTGTATCACTACGATCGAGATTCAACAAGAATAGACCATTCATCGAGGGTGCATGACCATAAAAGATATTAGTCATATAAATAGAACAACCATTATTCTCCTATTTAAATGAATAAACGTCTCGCAATAAACAAGATCCAGCTATAATGTTCATGCTCAACATTGCCAGCAAATAACAATTATTGAGATCTAAAACTAATCCTGAAGGTAGATGCAGAGGTAGCGTGCCGACGGCGATCAGATCGACCTTGGAACCATTCCCGACGCGCATCGTCACCTCGTCCTTAGCCAATCTTCATTTATTCTGCAGCTCCTGTTTCGAGCTACAAATATGAGCAACCGAACCAGTATCAAATACCCAGGTGCTACTACGAGCATTAGTAAGGTACACATCAATAACATGTATATCAAATATACCTTTGTTCACTTTGCCATCCTTCTTATCCGCCAAGTATTTGGGGCAGTTCCGCTTCCAATGACCATTCCCTTTGCAGTAGAAGCACTCAGTTTCAGGCTTGGATCCAACTTTGGGCTTCTTCCCGGGAGTGGCAACTTGCTTGCCATTCTTATTGAAGTTCCCTTTCCTTCCCTTTCCCTTTTTCTTGAAACTAGTGGTCTTGTTAACCATCAACACTTGATGCTCCTTTTTGAATTCTACCTCCGCGGCTTTAAGCATTGCGAAGAGGTCAGGAATTGTTTTCGTCATCCCTTGCATATTATAGTTCATCATGAAGCCTTTATAGCTTGGTGGCAGTGATTGAAGAACTCTGCCAATAGCACTATCAACTGGAAGATCAACTCCCACCTGAGTCAAGTGGTTATGATACCCAAACATTTTGAGTATGTGTTCACTGACAGAACTGTTCTCCTCCATCTTGGAGCTATAGAACTTGTTGGAGACTTCATATCTCTCAACCCGGTCATTTTTTGAAATATTAATTTCAACTCTTGGAACATCTCATATGCTCCATGACGTTAAAAATGTCTTTTAAGTGTCGGTTCTAAGCCGTAAAGCATGGCACACTGAACTATTGAGTAGTCATCAGATCGAGCCTGCCAGACGTTCATAACATCTGTAGTAGCTCCTGCAGCAGGGGAGGGAGTCCTGGATTAGGGGGTGTCCGGATGGCCGGACTATGACCTTTGGCCGGACTCCCGGACTATGAAGATACAAGATTGAAGACTTCGTCCTGTGTCCGGATAGGGACTTTCCTTGGCGTGGAAGGCAAGCTTGGCGATACGATATGAAGATCTCCTCCCATTGTAACCGACTCTGTGTAACCCTAGCCCTCTCTGGTGTCTATATAAACAGGAGAGTTTTAGTCCGTAGGACGAACAACAATCATACCATAGGCTAGCTTCTAGGGTTTAGCCTCTCTGATCTCGTGGTAGATCAACTCTTGTAACACCCATACCATCAATATCAATCAAGCAGGAGTAGAGTTTTACCTCCACCGAGAGGGCCCGAACCTGGGTAAAAACATCGTGTCCCTTGTCTCCTATTACCATCCGCCTAGACGCACAGTTCGGGACCCCCTACCCGAGATCCGCCGGTTTTGACACTGACATTGGTGCTTTCATTGAGAGTTCCTCTGTGTCGTCGCCTTTAGGCCCGATGGCTTCTTCAATCGTCAACCACGACGCGGTCCAAGGCGAGACTTTTCTCCCCGGACAGATCTTCATATTCGGCGGCTTTGCACTGCGGGCCAACTTGTTTGGCCATCTGGAGCAGACCGAAAGCTACGCCCCTGGCCATCAGGTCAGATTTGGAAGCTTAAACTACACGGCCGACATTTGCGGGGACTTGATCTTCGACGGATTCGAGCCACGGCTGAGCGCGTCGCACTGTCTCGATGGGCATGATCTAGCTCTGCCGCCGGACAGCGCCCGAAGTGCCGCTCAGGAGTCCGCTCCGACCGTTAGTTTGGAGCCGACCGCGCTAACCAGGGACGGACGGTTGGACGCCGCCCTAGGAGCCGCGATCTCTACGGCGATAGAGCCTAATACCAGCCTAGTCCTTTGCAAGGCCCGTGACTCCAAGGTGACGGACTCCGCTTCGGACTCTGAATCTTCCGCACCCCTTCCGATCAAACCCGATTGGGCTCCGATCATGGAGTTCACCGCCGCAGACGTCTTTCAGCACTCGCCCTTTTGCGATATCCTGAACTCCCTAAAGTCTCTCTCTTTGTCAGGAGAGCCCTGGCCGGACTATGGTCAGCAGGGTTGGGATATGGAGGACGAAGAAATTCGAAACCCACCCACCACCCACTTTGTAGCCACTGTCGACGATTTAACCGACATGCTCGACTTTGACTCCGAAGACATCGACGGTATGGACGCCAATGAAGGAGACGACCAAGAACCAGCACCTATAGGGAACCGGAAAGCCACCTCGTCATATGACATATACATGGTGGACACCCCCAAACCAGGGGATGGCGAGGAACAAACGGAGGATGACCCCTCCAGGAAGCAACCCAAGCGCCGACGTCAGCGGCACCGCTCTAAATCCCGCCAAAGCAAGAACGGCGAATCCGGCACCGGAGATAACAACACGCCGGATAGTGCCGAAGATAACCCCCTCCAGCAAGATTCAGTGCGGGAGGACGAAGGAGCCAGCCCTCAGGAAAAAGCGACCGATAGAGAGGTTGAGGACGACAACTATATGCCTCCCTCCGAAGACGAGGCAAACCTCGACGATGAAGAATTCATCGTGCCAGAGGATCCCGACGAACAAGAGCGTTTCAAACGCAGGCTTATGGCCACGGCATGCAGCCTCAAGAAAAAACTGCAGCAGCTTAGAGCTGACCAAGACTTGCTAGCCGACAGATGGACCGAAGTCCTGGCAGCCGAAGAGTATAAACTCGAGCGCCCCTCCAAGAGCTACCCAAACCGCAGGCTGCTACCCCAACTTGAGGAGGAAGTAACTAGACCTACATTACCAGCGTACGATGCGCCTAATCGGCCACCCCGTGGCCGCGACAGAGAGACCTTCGGGCCCTCGACCCAAGCCACACCCCGGCACCGCTCAAAACATAACAGAGTACGGGGAGACGCAACAGACCTGCGAGACATACTGGAGGACAAGGCAAGGCAAACAAGATCGATCTACGGATCGCGTGGGTGACCCACATCATGTGATTATAAGCGTCACACTAGATATGATAAATACGGCCAGGCCGAATACAACAGACCGAGCTCATCCGAGCTGCGCCGCGATATAGCCCAGTACAGGGGCGCCGCACACCCACTATGCTTCACAGACGAAGTAATGGATCATCAAATCCCCGAGGGTTTCAAGCCCGTAAACATTGAATCATATGACGGCACAACTGATCCCGCGGTATGGATCGAGGACTACCTCCTTCATATCCACATGGCCCGCGGTGATGATCTACACGCCATCAAATACCTCCTGCTCAAGCTTAAAGGACCAGCTCGACATTGGCTTAACAGCCTGCCAGCAGAGTCAATTAGTTGCTGGGAGGACCTGGAATCCACATTCCTCGACAACTTCCAGGGCACTTACGTGCGACCACCAGACGCCGATGACCTAAGCCACATAATCCAGCAGCCAGAGGAATCGGCCAGGCAATTCTGGACACGGTTCCTAACCAAGAAAAATCAAATAGTCGACTGTCCGGACGCCGAGGCCATTGCCGCCTCCAGGCACAACATCTGAGACGAATGGCTTGCCCGGCACCTAGGACAGGAAAAGCCGAAATCTATGGCAGCCCTCACGACACTCATGACCCGCTTCTGCGCGGGCGAAGACAGCTGGCTAGCTTGTAGCAATAACATAACCAAGAGCCCTGGTAATTCGGATACCAAGGACAACAATGGCAGGTCATGTCGCAACAAGCATAAGCGCCACATTAATGGTGACAATACTGAGGATACGACAGTCAATGGCGGATTCAGAGGCTCTAAACCCGGTCAGCGAAAGAAGCCATTCAAAAGAAACCCTCCAGGCCCATCCAACTTAGACCGGATACTCGACCGCTTGTGCCAGATACACGGCACCCCCGAACAGCCAGCCAACCACACCAACAGGGACTGTTGGGTGTTCAAGCAGGCAGGCAAGTTAAGTGCCAAAACTAGAGACAAGGGGCTGCGTAGCGATGACAAGGAGGAGCCCCGGCCGCCGAACAACAGAGGACAGAAGGGCTTCCCCCCGCAAGTGCAGACGGTGAACATGATATACGCAACCCACATCCCCAAAAGGGAGCGGAAGCGTGCCCTCAAGGACGTCTATGCGTTGGAGCCAGTCGCCCCAAAGTTCAACCCATGGTCCTCCTGCCCGATCACCTTTGATCGACGGGACCACCTCACTAGCATCCGTCACGGCGGATTCACCGCATTGGTCCTAGACCCAATCATTGATGGATTTCACCTCACTAGAGTCCTCATGGACGGCGGCAGCAGCCTGAACCTGCTTTATCAGGATACAGTGCGAAAAATGGGTATAGATCCCTCACGGATTCAACCCACAAAGACAACCTTTAAAGGCGTCATACCGGGTGTAGAAGCCAGCTGTACAGGCTCGGTTACACTCGAAGTGGTCTTCGGATCCCCGGACAATTTCCGAAGCGAAGAGTTAATCTTCGACATAGTCCCATTCCGCAGTGGCTATTACGCCCTGCTCTGACGAACCGCATTTGCAAAATTCAATGCGGTGCCGCACTACGCATATCTCAAGCTCAAGATGCCAGGTCCTCGCGGAGTCATTACGGTAAATGGAAACACTGAACGCTCTCTCCGAACGGAGGAGCACACAGCAGCCCTGGCGGCGGAAGTATAGAGCAGCCTCTCAAGGCATCTCCCCAATCCGGGTGTTAAACGTCTGGACAACGTCAAGCACGCCTGAAGCAACCTCCAACAAAGCCGGCTCGCACGTTCTGAGCAAGCATAGCAATGCGGCCCCAACCCAAGCCCTCGCCAGACAGTGATATCGGTACCACGCGTACATAATTACGCTTTGAAAATACCATGGGCATAAGGGGAGGGGCACAACTACGGCATGCCCAGAACGCGGCTCAACCGCACTTAGGGGCTCCCTATTCCGCCGTTTTCTTTTCTTTTTTTATATACTTTCAGGACCCAACTATTCGGAAGGCCTGTCCGGCAATAAACTCGCCGAACACATGATGCAACAGCCAGGGCGTGAACAAGCTGCATCATATGTCCAGGTGGTCTCTATAACGAGCTAAATACCTGTTTTGGTTAAATTTACGCAGCTTGCCCCTGGAGGGGGACATGTTAAATAATCCCCTCCCTTGCTTATCGCACTATTCATATCGTTCTGCTTTCATAGCAGCTCTTTTTTAATAAACAATACATAGCTCTTATCTATTATTGTATTCATCTATTTTTATAGAAATATGTTCAATCATGACATTATGCAACCGTACACTTTGGTACGGCCAATACACCAGGGGCTTAAGCACCCCATAACATGGTGTGAGAAGACCGAACACTCTCACGAGTGCGGCACCCCGAACTTATAGCACTATATGCATCGGCTCCGAATCATGTCTTTGGTCAATAGTTGGGTTTGCCCAGCTCCCATGTTTTGGTACCTTACGTTCCGCAATGTTGGCTAAGGTAGTGCTGGGAGAACTATTGCGATTGTGCCCCAGTTGAGCTGGGTTAGCACCTCAGTAGAGAAAGCTAAAACTGACTGTCATGATAGTGCGAGAGACCGGTCGTTGTTCGTGAGGTTTTTTTCGAGTCCTTAAAGACTTATGACGCTTAGAGCGAGGAACCGGACTTATCCGGCCTAGGCATGGATAGCGCCCCAAACTCGGTCTTCCGAATACTAGGGGCTTCGCCGAAATTTAAAATTATAGAATTCTATGGCTAAATGAGAGTGATAAAGCATTATAAGTCCGACGGCCTGGTTCGTTGTGCTGAGCGCCTCCCTAGATGGACCCAAGATTGGGAATAAGAGCGCTCAGGTTTATCCCGAACACCCCAGCACTCATGGCATGGGGGTCGAAGCCGACGACTTGCATCTCTCAGATTTGATAAACGGTCGCACAAAAGGTAATATTTTAAATTAATAAGTGTTGCTTAACGCATATGAACAAAGTTTTCAGTGTACAGGATAACAGATGCGAGACTACTCAAAAATTACATCTTTAGTGCACTCGTCCGCTATACGGCGAGCACCCTTCAGGACGCCCTTATAATACATCTCGGGTGTGCGGTACTCCTTGCCCGGCAGTGGCGCGTCCGTCAAAAGCTTCTCAGCGTCCAGCTTGCCCCAGTGCACCTTAGCACGGGCAAGAGCCCGACGGGCACCTTCGATACAGACGGTGCGCTTGACAACTTCAATCCACGGACACGCGTCCACCAGCCACCGCACAAGACCGAAGTAGCTCCCAGGCATGGCTTCTCCAGGCCACAGCCGAGCTATGAGGCCCTTCATGACCTGTTCGGCCACCTTATGGAGCTCGACCAGCTGCTTCAGCTGGTCGCTCAGGGGCACCGGATGTTCGGCCTCAGCATACTGAGACCAGAACACTTTTTCCGTCGAGCTCCCCTCTTCGGCTCGGTAGTATGCGGCGGCATTAGACACACTACGGGGCAGATCGGTGAACGCTCCTGGAGAGCTCCGGATCCGGGTAAGTAACAAATAATTTACTTTTATATTCTTGCTTTGCATAAAGAATGCCTTACCCGCCGCTATCTTCTTCATCGCCTCGATCTCCTGGAGGGTCTTCTGGGCTTCGGCCTTAGCGGTGTTGGCACTCTCAAGAGCCAAGGCGAGCTCGGACTCTCGAGTCTTCGAGTCGCGCTCCAAACTCTCGTGTTTTTCCACGAGAGCCTGGAGCTCTTGCCGCACCTCCGCCACCTGCGCCTCCTGCTTCTCTCTCTCGGCGCACTCCAGGGCCGCACTGTTTTCGGCCTCGGAGACCGCCTCCTTCAGGGCCGCCACCTCGGCCGTGGCCCCTGCAACATTTAAGTTGGTCCTGTCATTATTTGCAACCAAGTATTTTTATATACATGTACATACGGTATTACATACCCTCCTTATCCTCGAGCTGCTTCTTGGCACGGCCGAGCTCGCTCTCGGACCGCTCGAGGCTTCCCTTCAATGCATTGACCTCCGCAGTCAGTGTGGCAGAGGTCAGCAGCGCAGCCTACATTCCCATATCGACATATTTTTATTAGACTCCTGCGTATATCTTTTTAGATCCTCAGCTCGGCCCTTCTTTTCCGAACGCTGAACCGAGCATCAGGGGCTACTGTCTATGCGGTAACATTTTTATATGTTTTAAATACATACCTCGAAGCCTGTTAACAGACTTGTGCAGGCTTCTGTCAGCCCGCTCTTGGCGGACTGAACCTTTCGAATCACCGCACTCATAACAGTGCGGTGTTCCTCGTCGATGGAGGCACCGTTAAGCGCCTCCAGCAAATTGTCCGGCGCCTCCGGGTGGACGGAGGTCGCCGGCGGCGTAGGCTCGCCCTTCTTATGAAGGCGCCGCCTGTCGGACTCTGGAACAGTTGGTGGTTCCGGAGCAGTGTCCGGCCCTGGGCCGGACTTAGATCCCTCCGGGGCTTTGCCCCCCTTGGGCCTGGAGTCCGGGAGGTCGCCTTGGGGCACCTCCAGGACCACCTCCTCCTGGTTCGGTCCCTTTTGGGACTCCGCCTTGGTGTCGTCCGCAGGGAGCGGGGAGGAAGCCGTCGGAAGTGAAGCGCTATTCACATCCGACGAATTCATAGAGCCGCTCGACGAATCGCCGAGCTGAACTCTGGGCGGACTGCATAATTAAAATTCGGCATCAGAAGCTATCAAATAATAGAGGGGCGCCATGATTCATTCGGGTATCCGGACACTTACGATTTTGCCAGGGGCTTGACCCTGGTTGGCCATTCCTCCCCGACGTCTTTGGCATCGGAGGCATAGTCCGGCAGAAGGGTCTTCCCCTTCTTGGCCCCATCGGCCTCCCCAGTTGGGGCGACCTTCCTTTTCTCTCATCCCCCCGTTGGAGGGGGAGAGGCTTATTCTTCTTCCTCCTCCTCCTCGTCTTCCAAGGCAGAGGGTGCGTCAGGGTCGTCGGGCGATGAATCCGACACCACCAGGCGCCGGGAGCTCTTTCGAGTCCCCGTGGCCTTCTTCTTGGCCTTCTTCTCCGGCTCCATGTGAGGTGCCGGAACCAGCAGCTTCATTAAACGAGCGTCCGCTGGGTCTTCGGGCAAAGGAGCCGGACAACCGATCAGCCCGGCCCTCTCCTACCAGTCCTGGCAAGGGGATGGGGGTTTAGATCCCGCATAAAATCAAATCTATGGAAAATAGATACCCCGTAATGGGAAAATTAGCTCACCGCGCTGGCTTGGCGCTTGGCGCAGATTCCGCGATCCTCAGTGACAGGAGGCGGGACCTCGGAGCTCTTGAATAGCACCTTCCATGCATCCTCGTGCTTTGTGTCGAAGAGCCGGGACAGAGTCTGGTGCTGGGCCGGGTCGAACTCCCACAAGTTGAAAGCCCGTCGTTGACACAGGAGAATCCGGCGGAAGAGCATGACCTGGACTACGGTGACAAGTTTAACCTTCCTACTAATCAGGTCTTTGATGCAGGTTTGAAGTGTGGTCACTTCTGCCGAATTACCCCACAACAGGCCCGTTTCTTTCCAAGACGTGAGCCGTGTGGGAATGACAGATTGGAATTCGGGGGCCGCTGCCCATTCAGGGTCGCGCGGCTCGGTGATGTAGAACCACCCCGCTTGCCATCCTTTGATGGTCTCTACGAAGGCGCCCTCGAGCCATGTGACGTTGGGCATCTTGCCCACCATGGCGCCTCCGCACTCTGCTTGGCGTCCGCCCACGACCTTCGGCTTGACGCTGCAAATCTTCAGCCATAGGCCAAAGTGGGGCTCGATGCGGAGGAAAGCCTCGCACACGATGATAAACGCCGAGATGTTGAGGATGAAGTTCGGGGCCAGATCATGGAAGCCCAGGCCGTAATAGAACATGAGCCCCCGGACGAACAGGTGAAGAGGAAAGCCCAGCCCGCGGAGGAAATGGGGAAGGAATACGTCAGCAGATTCAATTTGTGTAAATATTATTCTCTCTATGGTGGCATGTGGAAATTATTTTGCAGAGCCGGACACTATCCTAGTGTTCAACATCTTCTATGAAGTATTCGGAGGAGCAACCCACCTTGCAATGCCGAAGACAATTTGCACGCCGGACTCGTCGTCATTGAAGCCTGGTTCAGGGGCTACTGAGGGAGTCCTGGATTAGGGGGTGTCCGGATGGCCGGACTATGACCTTTGGCCGGACTCCCGGACTATGAAGATACAAGATTGAAGACTTCGTCCTGTGTCCGGATAGGGACTTTCCTTGGCGTGGAAGGCAAGCTTGGCGATACGATATGAAGATCTCCTCCCATTGTAACCGACTCTGTGTAACCCTAGCCCTCTCCGGTGTCTATATAAACCGAAGAGTTTTAGTCCGTAGGACAAACAACAATCATACCATAGGCTAGCTTCTAGGGTTTAGCCTCTCTGATCTCGTGGTAGATCAACTCTTGTAACACCCATACCATCAATATCAATAAAGTAGGAGTAGGGTTTTACCTCCACCGAGAGGGCCCGAACCTGGGTAAAAACATCGTGTCCCTTGTCTCCTGTTACCATCCGCCTAGACGCACAGTTCGGGACCCCCTACCTGAGATCCACCGGTTTTGGCACCGACAGCAGGTTTGCCACCTAGCGGTGCATCAAGGACATACACTACTAGGGAAAAGCCTAGCAGTAGCGCGGGTTTTTGGCCTATCAGTAGTGAGGTTAACCATGCTACTAATATGATGCTACAGCTAAAGGTTAGCAGTAGCGTTTGTTGACACACGCTACTGCTATATCTACTTAGAAGTAGCGCGTGTTGCAACAACCACTGCTGGTAATTACTAGTAGCGCGTCTCACTGCCCGCGCTACTACTATTATTCCATATTCTATTTCCTTTTTATTTTATGTCATATTCATACACCTTTATACAAGTTTTCATATGGTAGATATTTAGAGATTATTCTTACATTATAATGAGTTATTAAATCACTGGGTGAAAGAAGCGCGGATTAGTTTCAAATGGATGGATCCTAAGTGACCAAGTCATGGATTATCATGATAATCCATGACTTGATCACTTTGATAATCCATGACTTGGTCACTTAGGATCCATCCACTTGAAACTAATCTGCGGTTATTTTACCCAATGATATAATAACTCATCATCATGATCATCATGATCATCATCATCATCATCATATTAATATAAAAACTCTTGCATCATATCATCACCAACAACACTAGCTAATAATCATCATAGTCATTACCACCAACACTATTTAATCATCATAGTCATAGTATAACTATCTAATCACCACCAACACTAGCTAATAATAATCATCATAGTAATCACCACCAACACTCATTCTAGCTAGCTAATCACTCATGTTGCTCTCTCTCAGGTAAAATAGCATAGAATATGTGTAGCACTCATGATTTATCATATTGGAGCAGGTAGATGAACCTATCTCCTAATTGTGGGCTGCGCTTCTGATTGCTGCCCCCTAGTACTTCTTTGTGATTCTTCACAATTTTGCTCCAGTCTTTGACTATTAAGACTTGCTCGCTTTTAGAAATCCTGAATGCACTCATGTGCAATGTAGGATGTCTAGGCCGTAAGCTAAACCATGGACATGCAAACTTTAGCCTCGATCCAGTGAGGCAAAACTATCATCGGGAGTCCCTGTTGAAGATATCGTAGTAACATACTTAGCAATGAAGTTTAGCTTAAAAATAATGTATGCAAAAGATGCACCGAAGACAAATAGTAAAAATCTTACCATCTTTCCTAAATAGATGTGACCGTAGTTCAATACAAACACTATTGTTCACACGTTTTGAGTACTAAGATTTTCAATTACAACAACAACAACAACAAAGCCTTTAGTCCCAGACAAGTTGGGGTAGGCTAGAGGTGAAACCCATAAGATCTCGCAACCAACTCATGGCTCTGGCACATGGATAGCAAGCTTCCATGCACCTCTGTCCATAGCTAGCTCTTTGGTAATACTCCAATCCTTCAGGTCTCTCTTAACGGACTCCTCCCATGTCAAATTTGGTCTACCACGCCCTCTCTTGACATTCTCTGCATGCTTTAGCCGTCCGCTATGCAATGGAGCTTCTGGAGGCCTGCGCTGAATATGCCCAAACCATCTCAGACGATGTTGGACAAGCTTCTCTTCAATTGGTGCTACCCCAACTCTATCTCGTATATCATCATTCCGGACTCGATCCTTCCTTGTGTGGCCACACATCCATCTCAACATACACATCTCCGCCACACCTAACTGTTGAACATGTCGCCTTTTAGTCGGCCAACACTCGGCGCCATACAACATTGTGGGTCGAACCACCGTCCTGTAGAACTTGCCTTTTAGCTTTTGTGGCACTCTCTTGTCACAGAGAATGCCAGAAGCTTGGCGCCACTTCATCCACCCAGCTTTGATTCGATGGTTCACATCTTCATCAATACCCCCATCCTCCTGCAGCATTGACCCCAAGTACCGAAAGGTATCCTTCTGAGGTACCACCTAGCCATCAAGGCTAACCTCCTCCTCCTCACACCTAGTAGTACTGAAACCGCACATCATGTACTCGGTTTTAGTTCTACTAAGCCTAAACCCTTTCGATTCCAGGGTTTGTCTCCATAACTCTAACTTCCTATTTACCCTCGTCCGACTATCGTCAACTAGCACCACATCATCCGCAAAGAGCATACACCATGGGATATCTCCTTGTATATCCCTTGTGACCTCATCCATCACCAATGCAAAAAGATAAGGGCTCATCCATCACCAATACTAAGATTTTCAATTCCAGGAAAATAATTTGTCTTGACAGTATCCAGATCCTCAAGCCATGAAACATAATAACTTATCTCCTCGAAGTTTAGTTCAGCCCCGGGATAGTAGTAGGTCATGTCTACCAAGCGTCGGACATGTTTGCTTGAATGGAAATAAGTTGTTAATAGAAATTAGTTGTCAACTATTTTTGAATAAACAATATCCAATACATAAATATGGTTGAGAAACTCACATAATGGTAGAACTGGAGGCATCTGCACATCGACCCAAATGTTGATATTACCTTCAATATCATCTTCCGGACGAATATCAAAGGTGATAAGCATATCAATCTCAAATGCATAAGCCTTGCATAGTGCTCTCCATTTTTTTGCATTCAAAATAGGTGTAGGTGTCTGCATTGTATAATTTTGCGACAAAAGTATAACCATGCTCGGTCCTCAAGTTAACTCTCTTTACCTTCATAGTTTCCATAGTACTAAAACCAACCTTATCCAAGACATACATTCCTGCATGGCAGGGGATACACTAGTAGAATAGTAAAAAATTAAAATTATAAGTTGAAGCAAAAGAAGCAGAAGTCATGCTTAATTACGAAAAAATACTTGTCGTTGTGACTTACTGTATCCACTTCAAAGGTCTGATCCAGCTTGATGCTGAAGCGCCTACCACCAACTAGGTGAGGCATGTCGCACAGGCCGCGCTCGTATTTGCAGTATTCGCACAATACCGAATTCCTTTTCGTCGTGAGACATTTCCTATGTTCATAGTTGAAACCTTAATTAAAAATTGATCGAAGGCAACTACCAGGAAACTCAACACACAGATCACTATTACTCAATATGCAACGGGTTGACTTTAGGTCTGTCGACTCTTCCTTCCTAAACTCTCATCTCATGTATATGGTGGGCACTCCCTCTCTGATATTGCGACCGTCAGTGATGGTCGCTACTCCTCCTTTCCCTAGTGCATTACAAATATCTAGCACAAGGAAAAGAAGGAGAAGCGACCCCCACGACAACAGTCGGCATTCTTCTTCTCTCATATATGGTGGACACTCCCTCACCGATTTTTCGACCATCGGTGATGGTCGCTACTCCTTCTTCCCCTAGTGCATAACAAAGGTCTAGCATAAAGAGAAGAAGGAGAAGCGACCCCCACGACAACAGTCGGCATTCTTCTTCTCTCATATATGGTGGAGACTCTCCCTCACCGACTTTTTGACTGTCATGTATGGAGCCCCGACAGACTTAAAGTCAACTCAAAATGTCGTTTAATTCTCTTTCTAACAAATCTGGGCACTCGATATTTCCTACATATTCTAGCACAAGTCATGCTTAAATTCACAAAAAAATTCAGCATGACCTTTGCTAAAATAGGACATATCGAGAGCCTGAAATTTGCCGGAATGGAAATGAATCAACACTCCGACAAAACATAGGTCAATCGGAAATGAATCAACACTTCACACATGAGCATAAACCGGTGCTCATTGCATTTCAATGGTTCAATATTGACAAAAACATTTCAATATATCTTATAATCCGAACATTTCAATATATCTTATAATCCAAACATTTCAATATATCTTATAATCTGAACATTTCATTTGGTTAAGAAGCATAACTAAATACCCTTGTTCTACTCTATTCAACACCGAGGAGTGGAGAAGGAGGAGGTGGACTTTTAGCTCACCGAATCGGATGTAGAGGAAGTAGAGGTAGCTCGGATGACGATCACTCCGAGGATACACGACTCTACAAAGCCTACTGATGTCTACTATGCAACTTTATTCTTGTAGACACGTGTTGGGCCTCCAAGCGCAGAGTTTTGTAGGACAATAGCAATTTTCCCTCAAGTGGATGACCTAAGGTTTATCAATCCATGAGAGTGTAGGATGAAGATGGTCTCTCTCAGACGACCCTGCAACCAAATACAAGAAATCTCTTGTGTCCCCAACCCACCCAATACAATGGAAAATTGTATAGGTGCACTAGTTCGGCGAAGAGATGGTGATAAAAGTGTAATATGGATGGTAGAAATATATTTTTATAATCTGAATAAATAAAAACAGCAAGGTAGCAAATAGTAAACGGGCACAAAAACGGTGTTGCAATGCTTAAAAATGAGGCCTAGGGTCCGTACTTTCGCTAGTGCAACCTCTCAACAATGCTAACATAGTTGGATCATATGATTATCCCTCAAAGTGCAATAAATAATCACTCTTGAGTTCCTATTAGCAGAGAACAAAAGATAGGAATTGTTTGTAGGTCACGAAACCACCTCAAAGCTATTCTTTCCATTCGATCTATTCAAGATTTCGTACTAAAATAACACAAAGCTATTTTTTCCGTTTGATCTATCCTAGAGTTCGTACTAGAATAACACCAAAGCAAATTCATATTCATAATACTCAATCCACACAAAGAACTATAAAGAGACCCCAAAGTTTTCGTCGAAGAAAAACGTGCATCAACCCCTATGCATAGATTACCCCAATATCACCGCGGGAATCCGCAAGTTGAATGCCATAACACATATCAAGTGAATCAATAAGATACCTCATTTTCACCTGAAGTATTCATATTGCAAGACATATATCATGTGTTCTCATCTCTGAATATTCAATCCGATAAGACAATACTTTCAAGGGTAAAGATTCAATTCATCATAACAAGAGTATAGAGGGGAGAAACATCATATGATCCGACTATATTAACAAAGCCCATGATATAGATCACGAGAGAGAGAGAGAGAGATCAAACACATAGCTACTGGTACAAACCCTCAGCCCCGAGCGTGGAATACTCCCTCCTCATCGTGGTGGCCACTGGGATGATGAAGATGGCCACCGGAGATGATTCCCCCTCCGGCAGGGTGCCGGAACGGGTGTCGGTGTCAAAACCGGCGGATCTCGGGTAGGGGGTCCCGATCTATGTGTCTTAGGCTAATGGTAACTAGAAGCAAGGGACACAATGTTTACCCAGGTTCGGGCCCTCTCGATGGAGGTAAAACCCTACTTCCTGCTTGATTAATATTGATGATATGAGTAGTACAAGAGTAGATCTACCATGAGATCATAGAGGCTAAACCCTAGAAGCTAGCCTATGATGATTATGATTGTGATCGTGATCGGCCTTCTAAGGACCAACCTCTCCGGTTTATATAGACACCAGAGAGGGCTAGGGTTTACACGGAGTCGGTTACAAGGAAGGAAATACATTATCCGGATCGCCAAGCTTGTCTTCCATGCAAAGGAGAGTCCCATCTGGACACGGGACGGAGTCTTGAGTCTTGTATCTTCACTCTCCAATAGTCCGGACGAAGTATATAGTCTGGCTGTCCGGATACCCCCTAATCCAGTACTCCCTCAGTAGCCCCTGAACCTGGTTTCAATGACGATGAGTCCGGCGCGCAGTCTTGTGTTCGGCATTGCAAGGCGGGTTCCATCTCCGAATACTCCAAAGTAATTATCGAACACGTAGACCGTGTCCGGATCTGCAAGATGATCTTCACATACCACCGTAGGGAGCATAGCTTAAATCTGATCCGCTGGCAATCTTCGTACGTCGTGCCCTGCATCGTGGCCCGGTCCGACACAAACCGGTGCTTCTTGGCCCACCTCGACTCGCGTTGCGAGGCAGTTTTATTGGCATGCCCTGCCGAAGTAGAGATCGTGTTCCCCTTATTACGGGATCTTCAATCAATACGGGCGTGCGCAACCCCACCACGACCATTGGTATGACTCCGTGTGTTTTTAGATAAGTCTCAAGCGGTCACACTCAGGACTCTTGATATTCACCCCCTTATTAAGGGGCCGAGGCCTATGCCACTTTTCCACCACCCTTGCGCCCTTCCGCATCTCGAGTTCTAGCACCCGAGACCCAAACTCGAACGCCCCAGATCCTCCAATATGTCCGGATCCAACTCTCAGGGCCAGTGGGTGGCCTCCTAGATCAAAGAGGAGGACATTACGAGGCTTAGGGAGGTCGGATATCTGACTGCCGACATCCTGCACAAGCTTCCTGCTCCAGGGCAGGTCATCCCAACTCTCGAGCCTAATGAGAGCATCGTATTTGTTCCTCACTTCCTCCGCGGACTGGGCCTCACCCTTGATCCTTTTGTGAGGGGGCTCATATTCTATTATGGATTAGATTTTCACGATCTAGCCCCGGACGCCATCCTCCATATCTCGTCGTTCATCATTGTGTGCGAGGCTTTTCTCCACATCACTCCACACTTCGTCTTATGGCTCAAGACCTTCAATGTGAAGCCGAAGATGATCGAGGGGTGACATGCGGAGTGCGGAGGTGCCATAATAAGTAGGAACTCTGATGCCCCATGGCCAGAGGGTTCCTTCCCAGAGGTATCCGATGTATGGCAGCGGAGGTGGTTTTACGCCACGGCTCCCAGAGGCACAAAGTGGGTGTCAGCTCCCAATTTCCGCTCGGTCCCTCCGTCACAACAAGCATCATGGACCAACGTAGGGCGAAATTGGGGGCCCGCTAGTGACGTACCAATACTGCAGAGCCGTATCCGAGAGCTTCTTGAGAGGGACATTAACCTTGTCAGCGTAATTCAGGTGCTAATCCGACGGATGTTACCGTGCAAACGCCGGCCTCTCTGGATGTGGGAGTTCAATCCAGAGGGTCCGCAGACTATTAAGCACTTCTTCGGCCTGAAGCTCGAAGGGATGTGTAAATTATTCTTCGGCCCACAAGTAAAGTGTTCGGACACCACCGAGGATGCGGGCCTAAGCTGCAATTGCCTAGATACCCAAGTAAGTAGCCCTTAAACCAGACACTTTGTTTATATTTGTCATAGCCATTATTCTGAAAATCCTCCGTGGCCAGGAATGGCTCAGCAAAGCGGAGAGAATCAGGTGTATGGCGCCACTTCCCGAAGGCTTGCCTAGTCCAACCATAGCCAAGATGCTCGGCCGAGTGCTCAGCAAAATGCCCTCAGGGAAAGATGAAGGGAAGAACAGAGAAGCTGAACTTCACACACTGTACATCCAAACAGGGGGAATTGCTACCTCCCCTAAAGAGGATAGTCGGGAAGGGGAATCCAAGGCCTCCTCCCCGCGCGGGAAGAAAAGGGCCGCCTCCGAACACTTGGAGGCAGAGATGCCCAAACAGGGGAAAGGGTATCCCCAGGGGGCTCTGTCCCGACAGGCGCCTTCACTGCGTCATGCCCGCCAACGGGCCAGCCCTCCACCGAGCTGTAAGTTAACCGTAAATTCAAAGGTACTACCTTTCTCCGAGTACACTAACCAGGATCCATCCTTTGCAGTCCGGCTAGTAGCTCTTCTCGACAGAGTTCGTCTTCGGGGGATCTCCCTCCGGAGATGATGGAGACTGAGACCCCACCGGCCTCTCCGCCTCATGAGGCGGGTGACACCGAGGTGCCGTCACGGAGCAGTCCAGATCTGCCGAAGCCAGAAGCTAATCCCTCAGCCGCCCTGAGCCCGGAGCATTCGGCTTCCACGGGGGGCAATGAGAAGGGTCTGACACAGCTTGGTGTCCGGCCGGACATACTGACGGGCCTTCTGGAGCGAGCTGCGCTCTCGGAGGAGCACCGCTCATTAATGAGCATGGTGCTCAAGAAGATTTCATCCGCCACGAGCGGTTTGAATGAAACATTTGCGAGCCTGCTCAGAGGCTTTGAGGTATGTAATGAAAAATACACATTTTGACTGTGAGGCACGCGCTAGGTGTGCTCCATATGGATAGTAGCCCCTGAGACTCTGGTTGCCCGCCCTAGGCGGCAAACGGAGGATCATATTGTGTAAGTAATGATTGCACTGTACATATGCGCGGGTATCTAAGGATTCGGCAGCCGACTAGTCCATAGAAGTTGCCAAACTACGGAGGCAGATTGGATCTATTGATGCCGATATCACGCTGGTGAATGAGCGGTTGAACGAGTCATAGGGTATGCGCTCTGCCGTGGAAGGGGCATATATTAATGCAACATGCTTGGACTACAAACGGTGCTGCTGCCGTGGAAGCCCTGAGGGAAGTACTTGCCCAGGCCAAGGAACAAGCTCGGGCTAGCAATGCGGTTGCCCTAAAGGTGGCCAAAGAGTTGAGAGCCGAACAAGCTGCTCATCGCCGAAGCGAAGAAAAGTTAGCCAAAATGGCTATGGAGTTGAAAACTGCAGCCGACCGGTATGAGCTCCTTGAAAAGGAGAATCAGGTTAATTCGGCTGACCTAAACAAGGCACTTAATACAGCCAAGGAGATGCGGACCGAAGTCAGGGATGTGCGGGAGGAGCTTCGATAGGCCGGAAAAATCGCGGCTGAGAGCCCCTACTTGTTGCGGATGAAGTTTTTGGATCCGAAGTATGCTCTCCTGGATCGACGCTGGAGTCCTACAGACGCTTATGCGGACTTGGCGAAGAGTACAGCTAATGTCGCCAAGTTTTTTGAGGATCAAGGTGATAAAGAAGTGGAGAAGTTGTTCTGGTCCCAATTCAATGCTCCTGCGCGTCCATTGCCGTTGAGTGAGAAGATGGCTACTTTGGCAGAGCTTCATAGGTTGTCCGGGCTTGCCATGCGGTCTGTAATAGACCATCTTTGGCCGAAAGGGCCTAAGCCGGACAGTTATTTTGGTTTGGTGCAACAATTCCTCGGTGTCATATCTCAGATCGATGCCATGAGAAGGTCGGCGTGTATAGAGGGTGCACGAATGGCTCTCGCCCATGTTAAAGCATATTGGACGGATATGGAGGCCACCATCGTTGCAACCCAGAATCCGGCAGGAGGCCAGGATCCGGCCGAGCACTACTTGGAGCAGGTAACAGAGGGTGCTCGTTTGATGGAGGCTCTGTGCTCGAAGAATGTAAGGTTCGAGTGACAAATCGTGTCATTGTGAAAACAATGTTATTTTGATTATGAGGCTATATTTATACTTTGTGCCTGAAAGTATTATTCGTGCCTCCTGTTCGGCCGTTTTTATGTATATGTGTAATTCTGAAAGTTAGAAGTCGTTGGCTTCAGCCCCCACGCATACAATGCGGGGGTGTTCACGAAAAATATGCATAATCACTCTTGATCCAACGTCTTGGTCCAATAAGGAGGTGATCGCACGTCGAACTAGGCAACTGGACTATATAGCTATAACACTTTCACTTAGCCATAGGAGTTTGACAGTGGGGCTACTATGTAGCCCCTAGTACCTTTGCGTGCATCCGAATATGGGCGCGTGTGTACATGACCGGGAAACGGTCCTTCGTTAATGCGGAGGAATCCTAAAGATTCCGGTAAGTCTTCGAGTGGTTGAATAGTCTCTCGCTATATCATGACAATCAATTTTTGGCTTTCTCTACTGAGGTGCTCGTCTGGAATAACCAGGGCACAATCCTAGTAGTTCTTCTTTGGCCGCCTTAGCCGATAAGAACGTAACGTAAGGCGGCAAACCCAGGAGTCGGGCAAACCCAACATTTGACCAAAGACATGATTCGGAGCTGATGCATATAAGGCCAAATTCGTGACGCCGAACACTCCCGAAGGTATTCGGACTTTATAACAAAAAATGGGCTGAAGAACGCCTTTTCATTATAAACCCTGTATTTCCAGGTACGTGCATTAGTCTGTCGTGGCGAGATGCCAATAACGGCAGTACCCTCTGTGGGTATAGTACCCATGGGATGTGTAAACAACAAGAGGCAATAGAAAAGGTTTACACATGGGCTTAATCTAAAGAGAAACCTTTGAGCGGGGCCCTGCTGCATGTCTGCGCCTTTGTCTCCGTTGTGTTGTTTCCTGGAAGGGTATCGCATGCACTGTGTCTGTAAAAAGGAAAAACTCGTGTAAAAGAGTACAACGTAACCGTGCGATGGATAGTAAAAGTGTAAGGCGTTGGCCTGTAAATAAGGTCAGGCCAATGGTGGGGCTTTATTAAATATTTATGGCCCCTGGTGTCCTCTATGGGTTGCATATACGGCACCCTGGCTCATTTTTATCCGGGCTGCCGGACTCATCTAACCGTGTCCGTGGTCTTAACGACCGGTCATGCTTTCTGGTATTTGAGGCCACTTAGAGTCCGGCCGTTAGGGCTGTTGCATATTCCTCTGCGCGTGAAGAGCGCTCTGTGTTTCCGGTGACGGTGATGACGCCATGTGGGCTGGGCATCTTGAGTGTAAGGTAGGCATAATGAGGTACTGCGTTGAAGCGGGCGAAGGCCGTTCTCCCAAGCAATGCGTGATAGCCATTTTGGAAGGGGGCGATGGTGAAGAGTAATTTCTCGCTTCTGGAGTTGCCTAAGGAGCCGAATGTTACCTCTAGTACAACGGAGCCCCTGCCGCAGGCTTCGGCGCCTGGTATCACCCCTTCAAAGGTGGTGTTGTTTTGGCTAATTCTGGATGGGTCTATCCCCATCCTGTGGACAGTGTCCGGGTATATTAAATTTAGACTACTGTCGCCGTCCATGAGGACGTGGGTAAGATGATATCCGTCGATTATTGGGTCAAGCACCAAGGCCTCTGATCCTCCGTGCCGAATACTAGTCCGGCATTCCGTGTGGTCGAAGGTGATCGGACAAGCCAACCAGTAGTTAGGTCTGGGTACGATGGGCTCTATAGCGTATGCGTCGCTGAGCGCACATTCGTGCCTTCTTGTGGATGTGGGAGTCGTGTGGATCATGTTTACTGTTTTTACCTGTCGTGGGAATTTTTTCTATTCCCAGTGTTCGGCTGGCGAGGCTCATCCTCGTCTTCACTTGGTGTTTCCCTTCCCTTGTGTTCGGCATTTAACTTGCCGGCCTGCTTGAAGACCCAGCATTCTCTCTGAGTGTGGTTCGCAGGTTTGTCGGGGGTGCCATGAATTTGGCACAGTCTGTCCAGGACTCTATTCAGACCGGACGGTCCCTCTTTGCTGCCTTTAAATGGCTTCTTTTGTTGACCGGGTTGAGAGCCCCTGAATCCGGCGTTGACCGCTGTCTTTTCCGGGCTCTCTTCCTTGTTTTGACATTTGTTTTTATTACGTCATGGCTTCCCGTTGCCATCCCTTATTTTGGATGTGCTTGGGTCGCTGGTGCCTTTACGGGCCAACTAGCTATCTTCACCCGCGCAAAAGCGGGTCATAAGGCTTGTTAAGGCTACCCTTGTCCTTGCCTTTTCTTGGCCAAGGTGTCTGGTGAGCCACTCGTCTCGGATGCTGTGTTTGAAGGCCGTTAAGGCTTCGGCATCCGGACAATCGACAATTTGATTCTTCTTAGTGAGGAATCTGTTCCAAAGCTTGCGGGCGGACTCTCCGGGCTGTTGGATTATGTGACTTAAATCGTCCGCATCCGAAGGACGGACATAAGTCCCTTGAAAATTGGCCCTGAAAGCGTCCTCGAGTTCCTCCCAACATCCGATTGAATTTTCGGGGAGGCTTTTCAACCAGTGTCGAGAAGGTCCCTTCAGCTTGAGGGGAAGGTATTTGATGTCATGGAGGTCATCCCCACGAGCCATGTGTATATCTAGGATAAAATCCTTGATCTAGACCCCTGGTTTGTCGTTCCGTCGTATGCCTCTATGTTCACAGGTTTGAAACCCTGTGGAAATTCATGGTCTAGTACTTCTTCGGTGAAGCATAGGGGGTGAGCAGCCCCTCTGTGTCCGGACGTGCTGTGGTGTGCCGTCGGCTGTTGTTGTGTCCGGTGTTGATTCCGAACTGGTATCCGATCGGTATGATCGTTTTGGTGACCATACTCACGCCGGGGTGTGTCCTTTTGATCCGTAGATGGACCTAGCCGCGCCGGCTTTCTTGTCCAGGAGCTCGTGTAAATCATGCGCGGCGTCGGTGGATGCTCTGTTGCGGTTCTGAAGTGGTTTGTCTGGCCTCCATGCTGTGTTGTTCTTTGGTGGAACGGCCTCATCGTCGAATTCTGGCAGCAGCTTGCATTTTGGATAGCTCTTTGTATGGCGATCGTTGCTGTATCTTTCTTCAGTGTCTAGCACTTTATTCCATCTGCGATTGAGCATTTCCTGTGCGGCCTTTAGCCGTTGCTTCTGCTTCTTTAGACTTCTTGCGGTGGCCATAAGCCTTCTGTGGAGGTTATCTCGCTCCACGCGTGTTTCCAGGATGATGAATGCATCGTCATCCAGACTGTGTTCTTGTCCTAGGGCGGTTTGATGAACTCGTCCCTCGGGATCATTGTGATCGGGAGTCTACTCCGAACTGTGTTCGGCGTCACCTGGCTGATCCTGATCCATCGGTGGGTCCATATGGTCGTTGTTGCCTTCGAACTCGACTGGGGTGTCGATCTTTCTGGCGCTTTTGTCGCTATTTTTACAATTGCTAGACTTGGAACGGCGTCTGCGCCGTTGGTTTGGCTTTTGCCCGGGGGTTTTATCTCCCGGATTGTCGCCATTGTCCTCCTTAGGCGTGTCCACATGTATATGTCATATGACGAGGTGGCTGTCCACCGCCCCGTGGGTGGTGGTTCCTGTTCTTCTCCTGCATCGTCGTCCATACCGTCGATGTCTTCAGAGTCTAAGTCAAGCACGTCGGTTAAATCATCGACCGTGGCAATGAAGTGGGTGGTGGGTGGGCAACGAATTCCTTCGCCGCCTGTTTCCCACTCAAGTCGGACATAATTCGGCTGAGAGTCTCCTGACAAAGAGAGAGACCTCAACGAGTTCAGCACGTCGCCAAGGGGCGAGTGCTGGAAGATATCCGCTGCGGTGAACTCCATTACAGGAGCCCAACCAGATTCAGCGGGCTCAGGAGAGCGTGGACTGGAACCTATAGCCGGGTATGAGTCTGGGGGTCCGGCGTCACAGGCTTCTTTGGGGGCGAGGCCTGTGTTCGGCTCTATCGTCGATGATTGTGCAGCCTGCGGGACGGGGTCCATCCCTTTGTCCTTAGGCAACGCGGTCTGCTCCGGATTTAGGTCCGAGTCTACCGCACGGATGACATCCCGAGCATTGTTCGACAGCAGGTCTAAGTCGTGCTCATCGTGACCGTCCGGCGCTCCTGGCACAGGCCCAAATCCGTTGGAGATCAAGTCTCCGCGGATATCAGTCGTGTAGTTCAGGTTTCCAAACCTGATCTGATGACCAGGGGCGTAGCTGTCGATCTGCTCTAGATGGCCAAGCGAATTGGCCCGCAGTGCGAAGCCGCCGAACACGAAGATCTGTCCGGGGAGAAAAGTCTCACCTAGGACCGTGTTGTTGACGATGATTGAAGGAGCCATCGAGCCTTGCAGCGACGACTCAGAGGAACTCTCAATGAAATCACCAATGTCGGTGTCAAAACCGGCGGATCTCGGGTAGGGGGTCCCGATCTGTGCGTCTTAGGCTGATGGTAACAGGAAGCAAGGGACATAATGTTTACCCAGGTTCGGGCCCTCTCAATGGAGGTAAAAGCCTACTTCCTGCTTGATTAATATTGATGATATGAGTAGTACAAGAGTAGATCGACCACGAGATCGTAGAGGCTAAACCCTAGAAGCTAGGCTCTGATGATTATGATTGTGATCGTGATCGGCCTTCTAAGGACCAACCTCTCTGGTTTATATAGACACCAGAGAGGGCTAGGGTTTACACGGAGTCGGTTACAAGGAAGGAAATACATTATCCGAATCGCCAAGCTTGTCTTCCACGCAAAGGAGAGTCCCATCCGGACACGGGACGGAGTCTTGAGTCTTGTATCTCCACGCTCCAATAGTTGGGACGAAGTATATAGTCTGGCTGTCCGGATACCCCCTAATCCAGGACTCCCACAATGGGGTCTAGATTGGTTTTCACGGATACAGAGACCTTGCGGCGGTGGAACTTCTGATCTAGGTTAACCCCGAATGGTTTTGGAATATTTGGGAATTTATAGTGCAAAGAGGGGGTGCAGGAGGCCACCGAGGAGGGCACAACCCACCTGGGCGCACCAGGGGGCCCTGGTGCGCCCTGGTGGGTTGTGCCCCCTCGGGGCACCCCCCCAGGTGCAGCTCAGGCCCACTGGGTTCCTTTTGGTCCATAAAAAATCTCCAAAAAGTTATGCGGTGTTTGGACTCCGTTTGATATTGATTTCCTGCAATGTAAAAAACAAGCAAAAAACAACAACTGGCACTAGGCACTGGGTCAATAGGTTAGTCCCAAGAAATGATATAAAGTTGCCACAAAATGATTGTAAACACCCAAGAATGATAAAATAACAGCATGAATACTTCATAAATTATAGATACATTGGAGATGTATCAGCATCCCCAAGCTTAATTCCTACTCGTCCTCGAGTAGGTAAATGATAAAAGAAATAATTTATGAAGTGTGAATGCTAGCAAAGTGCATAAGTTTGATCAATGATAATTTCAATCACTTTTCCTAGCATCATAACAACAATTCTTTCTTACAAAACTTCTCATGTTATAGTAGCAAGCAATTCACATATTAAGGTCCAAACAATGAATTCTCTTGAAACTCAACAACCTATGTTCTCAGCCACCAAGCAATTGCAATTCAACTTATTCAACAGAGTCTAAGTAAGAGCTCCACATACTCAACGATCATATAGTCTTCTATGATTGCTAACACTCACTGCATACACATGAGCAAAACGTTTCAACCGGACACATAGAAAGATATGGGCTTATAATTTCGCCTCCTAACGTATTCACCTTTGGGTGATGTCAACAATAATAACTCATGCTACCCATATTCAGCTGGATATATGTGCCTAGATCTTTCCTCACCACATGATGCTTGCCAAAAGAGAAAAATAAAAAGGAATAGAGAGAAAAACTTTGACTCTTTGCATGAAAGTAAATACTGAAAAGTAAAAGATAGGCCTTTTGCAAAGGGAAGCAGAGGTTGTCATGCGCTTATTTGTTTGTATGCTCAATCCCTTAGTGCAAAAGAATGTCACGTTATATTGGCCTTATGATAGTAACCTTTATTATGCAGTCCGTCATTTTTATTGCTTTGCCATCATAAGTTCGTACAATGCTCAATTTTCTCTTACACTAAATGATATAACACTTTTAGAAGCCATTTTTATTGCCTTATTTCACCGATGACAACTTACTTAAAGGATCTTGCTCAGTCCTTAGGCAGGTATGGTGGACACTTGAAAATAAGATTTGGGTTTAAGGGTTTTTGGTTGCACAAGTAGTATCTCTACTTGGTGCAGAGTTTTTGGCTAGCAAAGATGGGGGGCAAGCACCACATGTTGAAGGATCTATGACAATATAACTTCTATGTGAATATGAGCAAACATAAATCATTACGTTGTCTTCCTTGTCCAACGTCAACAATTTTGGCATATAATATTTTGATGGGGGATCACAATCACAAAATATTTGCATGATAGTGTATTTGCATGTGAAAGTTCTCTTCCTTATACTAATTATTCGTGTATTGCTTGTATGACCAATATTGTGATTGTCAAGCCTCAAAAGATTTCACTTTCTAAACCCAATGTGAATCTACCACTAGGCATGATATGATTTCAACTTCTTGACATTCAATTTATTCAACAATTTACTCATAGGATATAAGTGAAGCTCAAGAGTAAATGACAAACTACTCCAAAAATATATAAGTGAAGATCATGCGAGTAGTTAAGTAAATAGGTAGCAATTTGAGGGCTCTCTCTTATTCAAAAACTTTCAGATCTAAGTATTTTATTAAAACAGCAAGCAAAAACAAAATAAAATGACATTCCAAGAGTAGCACAACTCATGTGAAGAAGCAAAAACTTAGGCTCAACCGATACTAACCAATAATTGTTGAAGAAGAAAGGTGGGATGCCTACCGGGGCATCCTCAAGCTTAGATGCTTGAGACTTATTGAAATATTAGCTTGGGATGCCTTGAGCATCCCCAAGCTTGAGCTTTTGTGTCTCCTTAATTCCTCTTATATCACTGTTTCCCTAAATCTCAAAAACTTCATCCACACAAAACTCAAAAAGAACTCGTGAGATAAGTTAGTATAAATCAGCGCAAAACCTTATCATTATCTACTGTAGCAAATCACTAAAATTATTATTCAACATTGCATACTAAATTCCTCTGCATATTTAATACTCCTACCCTCAAATAGAATGATTAAACAAGCAAACATATGCAAACAATGCAAACATAACAGCAATCTGTCAAAACAGTACAGTCTGTAAAGAATGCAAGATTCATCATACTTCCCTAACTCCAAAACTTATGAGAAAAATACTAAACTGTAGAAAATTTATCAGAGATTATTTTTCAAAAAGTTTCAACAATTTATCATATTCTGACTTTTCTAGGTAGTTTTTGCAACATCGATAAACTTTGTGTTTTCAAACAGCAACAAGTATACTTGCAAAGTAAGCATGGCAAAGGCTATCATTGCCACTTTTATTGAAATAAAAGATGCAAAACATTATTATAAATAACAGAAAGCAAATCCTGGAAAAACAAATTGACGCTCCAAGCAAAACACATATCATGTGATGAATGAAAACATAGCTCCAAGTGAGGTTACCGATAATGTTGGAGACGAAAGAGGGGATGCCATACGGGGCATCCCCAAGCTTAGTTACTTGGATCTGCCTTGAATATTACCTTGGGGGTGCCTTGGGCATCCCCAAGCTTAGGGTCATGTCACTCGTTATTCTCCTCATATCGACATCTCACCCAAAACTTGAAAACTTCAATCACACAAAACTTAACGGAACCTTGTGAGATAGGTTAGTATGATAAAGAGCAAACCATTTCACTTTTGGTACTGTCAAAGACAAGATTCATAATTGTTTCCACACAATGCCTACTGTAGCATAACATTTCCACAATTTATATTGGGCAATATAAGCCATGGAAACAAGGAAACAAGCAAACTATGCATTGAAAACAGAATCTGTCAAAAACAGAATAGTCTGTAGTAATCTGTACTCAAACCATACTTATGCTACTCCAAAAATTATTTAAAAATTGGACCACGTCATAAATTTTTATCTTAATCTTCTGCAAAAATAATCAACTCAAAAGCACTCTTTCGTTAAAAATGAGAGCTATTTTTGTGAGCGCAAGAGTTCCTGTTTTTCAGCAAGATCAAATCAACTATCACCCAATATGGTCCCAAAGGCTTTACTTGGCACTTTATTGAAATAAAGACAATAAAACATTATTACTACAGTAGCCTAATCATGTGAACATACAAAAACAGTAGGTAAAAGTGTTGGGTTGTCTCCCAACAAGCTCTTTTCTTTAATGCCTTTTAAGCTAGGCATGATGACTTCAATGATGCTCGCATAAAAGATATGAATTGAAACATAACAAGAGCATCATGAAGCATAGGACTAGCATATTTAGGTCTAACCCACTTCTATGCATAGGGTTTTTGTGAGCAAATAACTTATGGGAATAAGAACCAGTTAGCATAGGAAGGCAAAACAAGTGCAGCTTCAAAACAATCAACACATAGAGAAGAAATTTGATTATTGAGATATGTGAGAGCACAAGTTCCTCTCTCATTATAATTTTAAGAGGCATCATGAATGGATTAAATTATATAACTATCACATACATCACTCTTTTCATGATGCACAAGCATAGAAGATTTATTACTCTTTATGGCGTACATGTCATCATAATAATCATCATAGATAACAACTTTATTGTCATACTCAATTGAAACCTCTTCCAAAATAGTGGATGTATCACTAAATAAAGTCATGCCTCTCCAAATCCACTTTCATCAATATTATAATAAGATTTAACACCCTCCAAAATAGTGGGATCACTACTACCTAGAGTTGACACTCTTCCAAACCCACTTTCATCATCATAATCATCATAAATAGGAGGCATGCTATCATCAGAATAAATTTTCTTATCGAAAGTAGAAGGAATCAAAGGATCATATTCATTATGCAAAGCATCCCCAAGCTTGGGACAAGCATTATTTTCATCAAATAAATCTTCAAACATTTCATACTCATCAAACATAGCATCCCCAAGCTTGTGGTTTTGCATGTCATCATAATCATTCTTATCAATAGCATGAATGGCACCAATAGTATAGCAAACATTATTATCATATTCTTCCAAGCAAGTGCCAAAAAGATCTTCAAGGTCATAAGAGGCATCATTGTCTTCCCAATCATAATCATCACAACAAGTAGTAGGCATCTCAAAATCATACTCAATATCATCATCCTCCATCAACGTATTTGATTCACTTTCATGAGGCACAATGGTGATAGGAGCAATATTACTTGGAAGAGTTACCTTTTTACCTCTACTTTTTCTTCTTTTATTTTTCTTCTTCACCACCTCGTGTGTGGGTTTAATCATTTTTTCCGAGCATCTTGTTGAAGAGATTGATTGGATAGGAAGCTCCTCCTCGTTACCTGATTCATCATAAACACTAGGAGGGTATTGGGAAATATTTTCCCTTTCATTAGTACTCTCTTCATGCTCTATTTGTTTTCTTGTCTTTAGACAGTTGGCAATATAAGGATTCTCAAAGCAATTTACCACACAAAACATATAAATTTCCTCTAGATCAAAATCAAGAACTCTCTCAAGGGCAAATTCTGGAATATCCTTAGTTATACGTTTCATTTCTTCATAGCCCAGAAGTAAACTAAGTTCATTATGATGCGCAAGGGAAATCAAGTCATCACAATTTTTGGACATGGTTCGATCATGAAACAATTTGCATTGTGTATTTAAATGACCACATTCATTGCAAAGTTTACAAGGATGGCTAAGAAAATTTAAATTTTCAGCACAAACATCTAGCCTCTCTTGCAACCATTTAGTTTCTAAATACTTATGCCTCTTGCAAAATCTATCTTCCCTTTTTGGTGTGTGTGTGCACTCCCAACTTACTTTGCAAAAATTGACTTTCTTATAGGAGGCATCATTATCATGGCTAGTGCACTCATCATAAGCATTTTGGATATTCAAAGAACTCATACTAACGACATTGCAATCATGCTCATCATTCATGCCAATCATTTTATTAAATTCTTCTTCTATCAATTGAGCACAATTTTCCGAACCATCATTTTCAAGAAAGATATTATAAAGATGATCAATAATATGATGCAACCTCAACTCCCTCTTTTTGTAGTTTTCTTTTATAAACCAAACTAGTGATAAGACAAGAAACTAAAAGATTCGACCGCAAGATCTAAAGATATACCTTCAAGCACTCACCTCCCCGGCAACAACACCAGAAAAGGGCTTGATGTCTACTACGCAACTTTATTCTTGTAGACACGTGTTGGGCCTCCAAGCGCAGAGTTTTGTAGGACAGTAGCAATTTTCCCTCAAGTGGATGACCTAAGGTTTATCAACCGTGAGAGGTGTAGGATGAAGATGGTCTCTCTCAAATGATCCTGCAACCAAATACAAGAAATCTCTTGTGTCCCCAACACACCCAATACAATGGCAAATTGTATAGGTGCACTAGTTCGGCGAAGAGATGGTGATAAAAGTGTAATACGGATGGTAGAAATATATTTTTATAATCTGAATAAATAAAAATAGAAAGGTAGCAAAGAGTAAACATGCACAAAAACGGTGTTGCAATGCTTAAAATGAGGCTTAGGGTCCGTACTTTCGCTAGTGCAACCTCTCAACAATGCTAACATAGTTGGATCATATGATAATCCCTCAAAGTGCAATAAAGAATCACTCCCGAGTTCCTATTAGCGGAGAACAAAATATAGGAATTTCTTGTAGGCCACAAAACCACCTCAAAGCTATTCTTTCTGTTTGATCTATTCAAGAGTTCGTACTAAAATAACACAAAGCTATTTTTTCCGTTCGATCTATCCTAGAGTTCGTACTAGAATAACACCAAAGCAAATTCATATTCATAATACTCAATCCACACAAAGAACTATAAAGAGACCCCAAAGTTTTCATCGGAGAAAAGCGTGCATCAACCCCTATGCATAGATTACCCCAATATCACCGCGGGAATCCGCAAGTTGAATGCCATAACACATATCAAGTGAATCAATAAGATACCTCATTGTCACCTCAAGTATTCATATTGCAAGACATATATCATGTATTCTCATCTCTGAATATTCAATCCGATAAGACAAAACTTTGAAGGGTAAAGATTCAATTCATCATAACAAGAGTATAGAGGGGAGAGACATCATATGATCCGACTATGTTAACAAAGCCCATGATATAGATCACGAGAGAGAGAGAGAGAGATCAAACACATAGCTACTGGTACAAACCCTCAGCCCCGAGGGTGGACTACTCCCTCCTCATCGTGGTGGCCGCCGGGATGATGAAGATGGCCACTGGAGATGATTCCCCCCTAAGGCAGGGTGTCGGAACGGGGTCTAGATTGGTTTTCACGGATACAGAGACCTTGCAGCGGCGGAACTTCTGATCTAGGTTAACCCCGAAGGGTTTTGGAATATTTGGGAATTTATAGTGCAAAGAGGGGGTGCGGGAGGCCACCGAGGTGGGCACAACCCACCTGGGCACGCCCTGGTGGGTTGTGCCCCCCTCGGGGCACCCCCCAGGTGCAGCTCAGGCCCATTGGGTTCTTTCTGGTCCATAAAAAATCTCCAAAAAGTTACGCGGTGTTTGGACTCCGTTTGATATTGATTTCCTGCGATGTAAAAAACAAGCAAAAAACAACAACTGGCACTGGGCACTAGGTCAATAGGTTAGCCCCAAAAAATGGTATAAAGTTGCCATAAAATGATTATAAACACCCAAGAATGATAAAATAACAGCATGAATACTTCATAAATTATAGATACGTTGGAGACGTATCGCCTACATATTCCACCGAGTATAATTTTAATTAGATCATCAAATCTCATATAGCATTCTTTGATGACAAAGTGATAATGACATAAATTCAACTAGTTCTATTAAATCAACTAATTAAACTAAGCACTTACTAAAAATAAACTAGTTCTGTTAATTTTCTTACTAAAAATAAACTAGTTCTATAGTAAAATTTTAATTAGATCATCAAATCTCATATACCTAAATTTTCTTACTAAAAATAAACTAGTCCTATTAATTCAACTAGTTCAATTAAGCACTTACTATAAATAAAATAATTAATTTGCTTACTAATTCAACTAAGCACTTACTAATTCAACTAAGAACAATAATAAAATTTTAACTAGTTGGGAGAGAGGAGGGAGGAGGGGGTGGGCCGGAGAAGGGAGGAGTGGGTGGGAGGAGGAAGGAGAGAGGAGGAGGGGAGGAGGGGGTGGGAGGATGGAGGAGAGAGGAGGAGGGGGAGAAGGGCTACCGGGTGGAGGGCTTGGCCGGAGGAGGAGGGAGGAGGGGGCGGCCGGAGGATGAGGGGGGGTGGGGGAGTCCTGGACTAAGGGGTCCTCGGGCGTCCGGGCTATGTGATATGGGCCGGACTAATGGGCCATGAAGATACGAAGTCAAAGACCTTCCCCCCTGTCTGGATGGAACTCTCCTTTGCATGGATGGCAAGCTTGGCGTTTGGATCATGCATCTTCCTTTCTCTGTAAACCGACTCTGTACAACCCTAGATCCCTCCGGTGTCTATATAATCTGGAGGGGTTAGTCTGTAGGGGCAGAACAGTCATACATGCTAGACATCTAGGGTTTAGCCATTACGATCTCGAGGTAGATCAACTCTTGTAACCACTATACTCATCAAATTCAATCAAGCAGGAAGTAGGGTATTACCTCCACTAAGAGGGCCCGAACCTAGGTAAACATCATGTCCCCTACCTCCTGTTACCTTCGATCCTTAGATGCACAGTTCGGGACCCCCTACCCGAGATCTGCCGGTTTTGACACCGACATTGGTGCTTCCATTGAGAGTTCCACCGTGTCGTTGCTAGAAGGCTCGATGGCTCCGTCAATCATCCACAACAATTCCGCCTTGAGGGAGACTTTTCTCCTTGGCCAAATCTTCGTATTTGGCAGCTTCGCACTGTGTGCCAATTCGATCAGCCATCTGGAGCATATCGACAGCTATGCCCCTGATCATAAGATCAGTTCTAGAAACCTAAACTATGTCGCTGATATCCGAGGAGACTTGATCTTCCAAGGGTTCGCGGCCTCGACCACAACTCTGACCTTAGATCCAGAACACATCATCGAGTCCGAAGACGGGAGTTTAGAGGCCGCTGGACTCTCTGCAGCCATAGAGCTTAACACCGGAGAGATAAAGGGGATCGTTTCACCGGAAGGCCCGGAGTCACGCCAGGCTCCCTTCATCAACATGAAGCCGGAGTCACCTGAGGGAGTCCTGGATTAAGGGGTCCTCAGACAACCGGACTATATACTTTGGCCGAACTGTTGTACTATGAAGATACAAGATAGAAGACCTCATCCCGTGTACGGATGGGACTCTCCTTTGCGTGGAAGGCAAGCTTGGCGATTCGGATATGTAGATTCATTTCTCTGTAACCGACTTTGTACAACCCTAGCCCCCCCGATGTCTATATAAACCGGAGGGTTTAGACTTCAAGGCTTTAGCCACAACAACCATAACCTCATCGGCTAGACTTCTAGGATTTAGCCATTACGATCTCGTGGTAGATCAACTCTTGTAATACTCATATTCATCAAGATCAATCAAGCAGGAAGTAGGGTATTACCTCCATAGAGAGGGCCCGAACCTAGGTAAACATTGTGTCCCCCACCTCCCGTTACCATTAGCCTTAGACGCACAGTTCGGGACCCCCTACCTGAGATCCGCCGGTTTTGACACCGACATTTGTGCTTTCATTGAGAGTTCCACTGCATCGTCACCAGAAGGCTTGATGGCTCCATCAATCATCTACAACAATGCAGTCCAGGGGGAGATCTTCCTCCCCGGACAGATCTTCGTATTCGGCGGATTCGCACTACGGGCCAACTCATTTGGCCATCTAGAGCAGATCGATAGCTATGCCCCTGGCCATCGGGTTAGATTTGGAAGCCTGAATTTTGTGGCTGATATCCGCGGAGAGTTGATCTTCGACGGATTCGAGCCCGTGATGGCTGCCATCGGCCACCACGATGAACATGACCTAGATCTGTCATCTGGCCGCGCACAGGAGATAGCGCCTATGACCGCCCTAGCCCTAGAGCCGGAGCGAACTGCACCATCCAAAGACGGGAAGCTTAACCCCGCCGCGGAGGCCGCAGACTTAGTGGTGCTTGAGCCACATATAGACCCAACATCAGGCTGGGTTTGTGTTACCAGAACCTCGGACTCGTCTCTGACCATGGGCTCCGGACCGCGTGCATCCGCGTCCATCAAACCTGATTGGGCGCCAGTCTTGGAGTTCAGCTCCATAGACATCTTCCAGCACTCGCCTTTCAGCAACGTGTTAAACTCATTGAAGTCCCTCTCCTTGTCAGGGGACTCTCGGCCAAACTATGTCCGGTTCGAACGGGAAGTGGATGACGAAGAACTTCGTTTCCCACCCACCACCCACTTTATAGCCACTGTCAAAGACTTAACCGACATGCTTGATTACGACTCCGGAGACATCGACGGTATGGACGACGATGCCCGAGAGGAGCAGGAACCACCGCCTACATGGCGCTGGACAGCCACCTCCTCGTACGACATATACATGGTGGATACACCCAAAGAAAACAATGGTGACAATGAAAATCCAGTTGAGGATAAACCTCTTGAGATACAGCCAAAGCATTGATGTCAGCGGCGCCGCTCTAAGCCACGCTGTAGTAAAAACAGCAACACCGCCATAGAAGAAGACAATACTCCGGACGGTGCCGAAAACAATGAAGATCCCATTGAGCCAACCTCCGAATGGGAGGAACGGGAGGATGGGCAAGTCAGCCCTGGCAAACAGGACATGAATGAAGACTCGGAGGATAGCAACTACCTTCCGCTCTTCAAGGACGAGGTGAGCCTCAGTGACAAAGATTTTATCGTGCCTCAGGAGCCTGCCGAACAGGAACGCTTTAAGCATCGGCTAATTGCCACTGCAAGGAGCCTGAAAAAGAAGAAGCAGCTACTTCAAGCTGATCAAGATCTGCTCCATGAAAGATGGACTGATGTCCTGGCAGTTGAGGAATATGGCCTCGAACGCCCGACCAAAAGCTACCCGAAGCGCAAACTGTTACCACAATTTCAATGACAAAGCGCTGGAGCCCGTCCTACCAAGGTACAATGCGGCTGACCGACCACCACGTGGCCGGGACAAAGCGACACCTCAAGCCGAACACCAGCCCACACTACCTCGCCGAACAAACAGAAATACAATAGCTCGGGGATACACACATGACCTGCGGCACGACTTGGAAAATAAAGCAAGTCAGACAAGATCAATCTATGGATCACGGGGGCGTGCCTCTACGCGCGACAATGGACATCCGGCTGAACATGACAAACATAACCACGTCCGGGCCGAAAACCGTAGACGAACTCCATCCGAGCTACGTCACGACTTGGCCTGATATAGAGGCGCCACACACCCCCTTTGCTTCACTGACGAAGTAATGTGACATGATTTCCCAAAAGGGTTTAAACCCGTGAACATTGAATCATATGATGGCACAACATACCCCGTGGTATGGATTGAGGATTTTCTTCTCCATATTCATATGGCCCGCGATGACGATCTTCACGGCATCAAATACCCCCCGCTCAAACTCAAGGGACCAACTAGATACTGGTTGAACAGTTTGCCCAAAAACTCCATTGGCAGCTGGGAGGACTTGGAGGACGCCTTCCTCGATAACTTCCAAGGCACATATGTCCGACCTTCGGATGCCGATGACCTAAGTCACATAGTCCAACAGCCCGGAGAGTCAGCTAGGAAATTCTGGACTCAGTTCCTAACTAAAAAGAACCAGATCGTCAATTGTCTGGACGCCGAAGCCCTAACGGCCTTTAAGCACAGCATCCGCGATGAATGGTTGGCTAGACACCTCGGCCAGGAAAAACCGAAGTCCATGTCAGCCCTTATGGCACTCACGACCCGCTTCTGTGCGGGCAAAGATAGCTGGCTAGCCCGTAGCAATAACAATACAAGCGAACCTGGCACTTCTGAAGCCAGAAACAGCAACGGCAAGCCCCGACGCAATAAACATAAGCGTCGAAACAACGGTGACAACACTAAAGACACAGCGGTCAACGCCGAATTCAGTGGCTCTAAGTCCGGTCAGCGAAAGAAGCCATTTAAGAGAAATAATCTGGGCCCATCAAGTTTGGACTGCATACTCGATCGTCCATCTCAAATCCATGGCACTCCTGATAAACTAGCCAATCATAACAACAGAGAGTGTTGGGTCTTCAAATAGGCCGGCAAGTTAAATGCCGATAACAAGGAAAAGGAGTCGCAAAGCAATAACGATGACGAGGAGCCCTGGCCACCGAACACAGGGGGACAGAAGAAGTTTCCCCCCAAGTTAAAATAGTGAACATGATATACGCCACCCATATCCCCAAGAGGGAGCGCAAGCGTGCACTCAGGGACGTCTACGCGATGGAGCCAGTCACCCCAAAACTCAACCCATGGTCGTCATGTCCGATCACCTTCGATCGCAGGGACCATCCGACCAGTATCCGTCATGGCGGTTCAGCCGCACTGGTCCTTGACCCAATTATTGATGGATTCCACCTTACGCGAGTCCTCGTGGATGGTGGCAGCAGCCTGAACCTACTCTATCAGGATACGATGCGCAAAATGGGTATCGCTCCCTCAAGGATCAAGCCCACAAAAACCACTTTTAAGAGTGTCATACCAGGTGTAGAAGCCTGCTATACGGGCTCAATCACACTGGAAGTTGTCTTTGGATCCCCGGATAATTTCCAAAGCGAAGAGTTGATCTTCGATATCGTCCCCTTCCGCAGTGGCTATCATGCACTGCTCGGACGAACCGCATTCACTCGATTCAATGCGGTGCCGCACTACGCCTAACTCAAGATCAAGATGTCTGGACCACGCGGTGTCATAACGGTCAATGGAAATATGGAACGCTCCCTCCGTACTGAGGAGCACACCGCGACCCTTGCAACAGAAGTACAGAACAGCCTTTTTAGGCAGAATCTCAATTCAGCAGTAAAACTCCCGGGCACCGTCAAGCGAGTCCGAACTACTGTGCAGCAGGACAGTCTAGCTTGTCCAGAGCTTGACTAGCAATTCAGCCTCCGTCCCAATCCCAATCAAGCGGTGACATTTGTGCCACACGTACATAACTACGCACTTAAAATACCATGGGCATGGACGGAGGCACAGCTAGACCGTGGTCCATAATGCGGCTCAACCGCCCCTGGATCCGCATACCTTCACTCTTTCTTTTTCTTTCAGGTTTTTCTCTTCTCGAGGCTTTTCTAATAACCTCATCATCGGACCCATCACAGGACGGACACACCAAGAAGGCAAGGAGCTTTGACGTACAAGGGAATCCCCGGGTGGTCTATGCTAACGATTGTTATACCTGTTTTAAATACCAGCACGCAGCTCGCCCTTGGTCATGACATGTCAAATAGCCTTATTTGCTTATCGCATTACTTGTACAAGTACGCCTTGACGTATTAATCAAATTACAATGGAAAATAATTTGTGGCGTCAGCTTATTACTTGATTTTTTTCCTTGTCTTTGTATTTTTTATCAATTGCACCCGTAACTCTGGTACGCATTACTTCGCAAGGGGCTTCATCACGCCCCGCAATACGGCAATAAAGTCCGAACACTTTTACAGTACAGTTCGGCATCCCGAGCTTATAACATTATATGCATCGGCTCCGAATCATGTCTTTGGTCAATAGTTGGGTTTGCCCGGCTCCTGTGCTTGCTACCTTACGTTCCACTATATCGGCTAGGGTAGTAAAGGAAGAACTACTATGATTGTGTCCCGGTTCTTCCGGACGAGCACCTCAGTAGAGAAAGCCGAAAACTGACTATCATGATGCGGCGAGAGCTGGTCAGCTGTTCGAGAGGTTTCAAATCCTTAGAGATTTTTTCCGCATTATGTGAGGAATCGGTTTTTATCCGATTAGGACTGTATAGCGCCCCAAGTTCAGCCTTCCGAACACCAGGGGCTGCGACAAAATTTTTATTGTCAAACTCCTATGGCTAAGTGAGGGGGATAAAGCCATATAGTCCGATTGCCTTGTTCGTTGCGCTAAACACCTCCTTTAAGGACCAAAATAAGGAGTAAAGAGTGTTTAGATTAATCCCGAATACCCCCGTACTATCTACGTGGGGGCAGAAGCCGACGACTAGCCAACTCTCAGATTTCATAAACGGCTGCACAGGAGGTAAAATTTTAAATAAACAAGCATTATATTACATAACGATCTTGTTTCATATTACAATATAGGATAACATGAATGTATTCATGAGAATATGATATCCTTAGCACATTGCTCCGCCCAAGGCCCGATCCCTCCAGGACATTGTCAAAATACAGTTCGGGTTGGCGGTGCTCCTTGCCCTGAGGCGGCCCCTCGGTCATTAGCTTCATGGTGTCCATCTTCGCCCAATGCATCTTAGCGCGGGCAAAGGCCATCTGCACGCCTTCAATACAGACCGACCGCTTGATGGCTTCAAGCCGAGGGCAGGCGCTAACAAGCTGCTTCACGAGTCCGAAGTAGCTGCTAGGCATGGCTTCGGCAGGCCATAGCCGGGTTATCAAATCCTTCATGGCTAGTTCGGCTGCCTTATGCATCTCGACCAGCTGTTTCAGCTGATCGCTAAAGGGCACAAGATGTTCTGGTCCAAGGTATTGCGACTAGAACAGCTTTTCTGTTGAGCTCCCCTCTTCGGCTCAAGAGAATTCAGCAGCGCCTGACACGCTGAGCGGCAGATCCACAAACGCCCCTGGAGAGCTCCAAATCCGGGTAAGTAAAAGGAACCTTTCCTTCACATATCTGCTTTGCATAATGAAAGCCTTACCCGCCGTAATCTTCTTGGCCGCTTGGATTTCCTGGAGGGCGCCCTGGGTTTCGGCTCGGGCATCTTGTGCGCTCTGGCGGGCCTTGGCAAGTTCGGACTCTTGATTCTTAAAATCGCGCTCCAAGGACTCATACTTCTTGACGGCGTCCTGGAGCTCTTGCTGGACCTCGCTGACCCGGGCCTCCTGCTTCTCGCACGCAGCGCGTTCCTTGGCTGCTTTGTCCTCGGTCTCGGCCAACGCCTTCTTGAGGGCCGCTACTTCGGTCGTGGCCCCTAATAAAGTTCATGACACTTTAGTCAGCACGAACCATTCATCCTTCCAAAATATACGCACATGTTACTGCATACCTTGGTTGTCCTCCAGCTGCTTCTTCACGAGGCCGATCGAGCTCTTCCTCGGCCCGCTCCAGGTTATGCTTCAGTCCGGAGACCTTCGCAGTATGAGCGGCAGCAGCCAGCAGCGATGCCTGCTTGTTCACATAGACATATTATGTTAGACTCCTGCGAAATTATTTTGATCCTCTGTTCGGCTTTTCTTTCCGAACACCGAACAGAGTATTAGGGGCTACTGTCTATAATGTGACAATATTTTTACAATTACATTACTTACCTCAAGGCCTATTAGAAGGCTAGTGCAGGCTTCGGTCAGTCCGCTTTTCACAGACTAGACCCTCTCAATCACCATACCCATAAGGGTAGGGTGTTCTTCCACAATGGAAGCGCCTTGCAGCGCTTCCAGTAATCTATCTGGTGCCTCTGGATGGACAGAGGTCACCGGTGGAGTTGCCTCACCCCCCTCTTTCGAAAGAGGCGGCCTACTTGAGTCCGGAGCCATATGGGTCTCCGGAGCTGTATTCGGCTGAGGGAGAATTGGACACAGCCCACATCGTCGATGTCCATGGGGGTTTGATCCCCCATGTGTTCGGCAACCAGGGTTTCACCCTCCGGCACCACTGGGATGGCCTCCTAGCCTCTCCCTGGCCTGAGATCCTTTGAGACAACACCTCGGTGTTGTCCACTGATGTCTACTATGCAACCTTCTCCTTGTAGACGTTGTTGGGCCTCCAAGTGCAGATGTTTGTAGGACAGTAGCAAATTTCCCTCAAGTGGATGACCTAAGGTTTATCAATCCGTGGGAGGCGTAGGATGAAGATGGTCTCCCTCAAACAACCCCGCAACCAAATAACAAAGAGTCTCTTGTGTCCCCAACACACCCAATACAATGGTAAATTGTATAGGCGCACCAGTTCGGCGAAGAGATGGTGATACAAGTGCAATATGGATGGTAGAAATAGGTTTTTGTAATCTGAAAATATAAAAACAGCAAGGTAACTAATGATAACAGTGAGCGTAAACGGTATTGCAATGCTAGGAAACAAGGCCTAGGGTTCATACTTTCACTAGTGCAAGTTCTCTCAACAATAATAACATAACTGGATCATATAACTATCCCTCAACATGCAACAAAGAGTCACTCCAAAGTCACTAATAGCAGAGAACAAACGAAGAGATTATTGTAGGGTACGAAACCACCTCAAAGTTATCCTTTCTAATCGATCTATTCAAGAGTCCGTAGTAAAATAACATGAAGCTGTTCTTTCCGTTCGATCTATCATAGAGTTTGTACTAGAATAACACCTTAAGACACAAATCAACCAAAACCCTAATGTCACCTAGATACTCCAATGTCACCTCAAGTATCTGCGGGTGAGGGAGTCCTGGACTAGGGGGTGTCCGGATAGCCGGATCACCATCATCGGCCGAACTATCATCGGCCGGACTATCATCATCGACCGGACTCCAAGACTATGAAGATACAAGATTGCAGACTTCGTCCCGTGTCCGGATGGGACTTTCCTTGGCGTGGAAGGCAAGCTTGGCGATACGGATATGTAGATCTCCTACCATTGTAACCGACTCTATGTAACCCTAGCCCTCTCCGTGTCTATATAAACCGGATGGCTCTAGTCCGTAGGACACAACAACATCAACCCTTACAATCATACCATAGGCTAGCTTCTAGGGTTTAGCCTCCTTGATCTCGTGGTAGATCCACTCTTGTAAACATCCACAATATCAATATCAATAGAGCAGGACATAGGGTTTTACCTCCATCAAGAGGGCCCGAACCTGGGTAAAACATCCTGTCCCTTGTCTCCTATTACCATCCGCCTAGACGCACAGTTCGGGACCCCCTACCCGAGATCCGTCGGTTTTGACACCGACATTGGTGCTTTCATTGAGAGTTCCTCTGTGTCATCACCGATAGGCTTGATGGCCTCTTCAATCGACAATGACGCAGTCCTGGGTGAGACTTTTCTCCCCGGGCAGATCTTCGTATTCGGCGGTTTCGCACTGCGGGCCAACTCACTTGGCCATCTGGAGCAGATCGAAAGCTACGCCCCTGGCCGTCAGGTCAGGTTTGGAAACCTAAACTTCACGGCCGATATCCGTGGGGACTTGATCTTCGATGGATCCGAGCCACAGCCGAGCGTGCCGCACTGTCACGATGGGCACGACCTAACTCTGCCACCGGACAGTACCTGGGAGGCCGCACACGAATCCGCTCCGACCCATAGTCCGGAGCCGATCGCGCAGATCGAGGACGAATGGTTGGACACCGCCTCGGGATCCGCAACTTCCACGGTGATGGAGCCGAACACTGACCTTGTCCCGCATAAAGCTCATGACTCCGAGATGTCGGACTCCCTGCCGGACTCCGCACCTCCTGCGCCCTCGCCAGTCGAATCCGATTGGGCGCCGATCATGGAATTCACCGCTGTGGACATCTTTCAGC
The DNA here is from genome assembly GCF_018294505.1 of Triticum aestivum. Lineage (NCBI taxonomy): Eukaryota > Viridiplantae > Streptophyta > Magnoliopsida > Poales > Poaceae > Triticum > Triticum aestivum. The sequence goes on from NC_057804.1 coordinate 125,157,316, forward strand.
ACTCACCCTTTGGCGACATCTTGAATTCGCTGAAGCATCTCTCGCTATCCGGAGAGCCCTGGCCGGACTACGGCCAGGATGGTTGGGACGCGGACGATGAAGAAATTCAAAACCCACCCACCACCCACTTCGTAGCCACTGTCGACGATCTAACCGACGTGCTAAACTACGACTCCGAAGACATCGACGGTATGCACGGCGATGCCGGAGACGATCAAGAACCAGCGCCTACAGGACACTGGAAGGCCACCTCGTCACATGACATATGTATGGTGGACACCCCAAAAGGAAGCGATAACGAGGAACAACGGGACGCGGCAGAGGATAATCCCGCCGACAGACAACCAAAACAGCGACGTAAACGCCGCCCTACGTCCCGCCTCGATCAAAGCAGCATTCCTAACGACCCAGCAATAGAGCAGGGCAAACCAGTGGACGACGAACATGCAACCAAGCAACCATCCAAACAGGACGAACCGGATAATCAACCCCTTCCCGGAGCAATCAACAGTCCGGACACACCACCGGAGCATAAGAACCTTCACAAAAGACTCGTCGCCACTGCAAGAAGTTTGAAGAAGGAAAACGGAAGCTCAAAACAGCGGAAGACATACTCAGAATAAAGTGGAGCAAGGTACTCAAGACCGCAGACAAGTATGGCAATGGCCATCAAACAAAGAGCTACCCGAAGTGCAAGCTGCTGCCAGAATTTGACGAGGAAGCCATAGAGCCCTCACAACCAAAAAATAAAGAGGCCGCCTGGCCGGATAGACGGCCAGATGACAGGCCGAAAGCGACAAGCGGCGCCGCACACAAGCCGACTTATGATCCTGGGAAGATAGATGGCCCGACTAGGTCCATCTACGGGCCAAAAAAGAGGGCCCCAGGAAGTAACACAACACGACAAGTGTTCGAAGACAGCGGCACACCCAAATACAGGGGCGCCGCACACCCGCTATGTTTCACCGATGAGGTGCTGGATCATGAATTCCCAGCAGGGTTCAAACCCATAAACATAGAGGCATACGACGGAACAACAGACCCCGGAGTCTGGATAGAAGATTACATACTAAACATACACATGGCTAGAGGAGACGAGCTCCACGCCATAAAATATCTACCCCTCAAGCTCAAAGGGCCAGCTCGGCATTGGCTTAAAAGCCTCCCAGAAAACACTGTTGGAAGTTGGGAAGAGCTTGAGGGCGCGTTTAGAGCAAATTTCCAAGGGACTTATGTCCGCCCTCCGGATGCAGACGATCTAAGTCATATAACTCAACAGCCCGGAGAGTCAGCGCGCAAATTCTGGAACAGGTTCCTTACCAAAAAGAACCAAATAGTCGACTGTCCGGACACGGAAGCCTTAGCAGCTTTTAAACACAATGTCCGAGACGAATGGCTCACCAGACACCTCGGCCAAGAGAAGCCAAGAACAATGGCCGCGCTAACAAGCCTCATGACACGCTTCTGCGCAGGAGAAGACACCTGGCTAGCAAGATGCAGCACCAGCGACCCGAGTACATCCGAGATCAGAGATGGAAACGGAAAATCACGGCGCAGGAAAGATCAGCGCCGGAATAAAGAAAAAATCCCAAAGAGCACGGCGGTCAACGCCGAATTCAAAAGCTCGCGGCCAAACAATAAAACGCCGCCTCTTAAGGACAACAGTGACGAGCTATCCAACTTAAACAAAATTTTGGATCGGATATGTCAAATCCACAGTACCTCTGGAAGGCCTGCAAACCATACCAACCGAAATTGTTGGGTTTTTAAACAGTCCGGCAGACTCAACGCCGAACACAAGGGGCTCGATGTGCCAAGCGAGGACGAAGACAAACCCCACCAGCAGAGCACCAGAGGTCAGAAGACTTCTCCACAAGAAGTCAAAGCAGTAAACTCACTTCATGTGATAGTACGGAAATACAACACGACACTCACTAAGACAAGTGTCGCACAGTCCACCCCAGCGGAACACCGAGATTGGATGTCAAAACCAATCACTTTCGACAATCTGGATTATTCCAGAAGTATCCGGAACGCAGGATGGACTGCTCTGATATTGGATCCCATAATAGACGGACTGCGATTTACGCAAGTTCTGATGGACGGCGGCAGTGACTTAAACCTGCTATATCCAGACACAATCCGCAAGTTGGGGATAGACCCTACTACAATTAGACATAGCCGCACTTCCTTCAAAGGAGTGGCGCCAGGCCCTTACGCCAGGTGCACAGGTTCATTATTACTAGAAGTTGTGTTCGGGTCACCTGACAACTTCCGACGAGAAAAGCTAACCTTTCGTGTCGCCCCATTCAAAAGTAGCTATCAAGCACTACTGGGACGTGAAGCTTTCGTCCGCTTTAACTCAATACCACACTACGCGTCTCTTATGCTTAAAATGCCCGGTCCACGTGGCATCATTTCATTAAAAGGTCGGCTAAGCCCCCGGACACGGCTGGACGGGTCCGGAATAAATAAGCTAGGGGCTACCTAGCCGCACACCCCTTCACAAGGGTTTGTGTATATAAGCTATAATGAGCTCGCATAGGCTCAGCTTTCTAAATTTATATTTCAATTTTTTATGTACTTTTTCGCACGATTTCTTTTCAAACTAAGTTCCTCTCTTTTTACAGATGAACAACGTGCACACCCGTCCAGGATACGGCACAACGGAGACACAGGCGCAGACGTGCAGTAGGGACCCGTTGCAAGGACTCTTTTCAGACTAAGACCCTACGCAAACCTTTCTTATTGTCTCTTCTTGCTATAATCCCCTGGTTTCTCATTATAACCAGAGTGGAGTCTGGCGTTTTGGCATCGGCCGCGTCAGAAGAACTTGCCCGTACCTGGACACAGGGGGCTTAGGGCATTGTTCTGCCTGCTATTGTAAAGACCGAACACCTTCGGGAGTGTTCGGCGTCTCGAGTTAGGCCTTATATGGATCAGCTCCGAATCATGTCTTTGGTCAAATGTTGGGTTTGCCCGGCTCCTGTGTTTTGCTGCCTTACGTTCCGTATCATCGGCTAACGTGGCACCAGGAGAACTACTGCGATTGTGCCCCAGTTCGGCTGGGCGAGCACCTCAGTAGAGAAAGCCGAAAACTGACTGTCATGATACAGCGAGAGACTGGTCAACCACTCGATCGACCAAGGGAATGTTTAGAATTCCTCCGCTTTGACGAAGGGCCGTTTCCTGGTCAGGCACATACGCGCCCCAAATTCGGAGAGCGCGGTGCCCCCAGGGGCTATGTCGTAGCCCCACCCTCGAACTCCCATGGCTAAGTGAAAGTGATAAAGCATTATAGTCCGGTTGCCTCGTTTGCTACGCTACCACCTCCTTTACAGGACCGAGACGTCGGATTAAGTGTGAAAACGCGCTATTTTTGCGAACACCCCGCACCTTGTGCGTGGGGGCTGAAGCCAACGACTGCCATCTTTCAGGTTATACACACGTATACATAAATGGCCGCATAGGAGATATTCTATTACTTGAACGCACAAGTATAAAAGGCGCTTACATCATAAATATTGTCTTACAACATAAAACATTCATTTGAACGTAACATTTTTTGAGCACTGCGACTCTATTACACGAGCACCACGCAACACTTCGCCAAAATAATGCTCGGCGGGTAACCGGCTATCGTCTGAACCCGGGGTCGCAACAACGGTGGCATCCATCTCTGTCCAATGTGTCTTCACACGGGCGAGTGCCATCCGCGCACCCTCTATGCAGGCCGACCGCTTCATCGCCTTGATATGCGGCACCGCCCCAAGAAATTGCTGCAATAAGCCAAAGTAACTCTTCGGCTTGGGCCTATCCGGCCAGACATGGGTCACGATATCCGTCATGGCAAGCCCGGACAACCTATTTAGCTCAGCCCACTCGGCCAAACGGTCGGTCAGCAGAAGTGAACGCTCTGGACTATGGAATTAAGACCAAAACAGCTCTTCCGTCTTGTGATCCTTCTGGCTTCGAAAATGCACAACGGCATCCGCCGCACTCGCTGCTAAGTCCATATAAGGGTCCTCTGGACCCCACAGTTTGCCCAGCTGAGCATACTTTGGATCCGTAAACCTTCGGCGCAGCAGAAAAGGCTTGCCAGCTACAATGTCTTCGGCCTGGCGCAACTCTTCCTTTATAGCCCGCATTGCAAAGCGGGCATCCTTGGCTTCGGCGGTGGCCTTCCCCAGGTCTTCTTGCCCCGCTAGGCGCTCCTTCCCAAGAGCCTCATTGCGGTCGGTAGCATCTTTTAACTTCACGACCATTTCGGCCATCTCTTCCCTGCTTCGGCAGTGTGCCGCCCTTTCGGCCGCTACCTCCTCGGCCGCCCTCGATGCCGCCGCATTACTCCTTCTGGCCTGCTCCTTGGCTTGAGCAAGTTCGGCCCGAAGGCTCTCCACAGCAGCGGCACTATCTGCATTTCACACACATGTTGTAAAGAGCTGACTTCGGCTCCCTTACCAAGTGACCGCAAAGAAACAATTACCTTGCGACTCATCAAGTCGCCTGTTGACCAGCGTGATGTCCGCATCCGCAACAGCGAGTTGCCGCTTTAGTTCAGCAACTCCCTCAGTCCGGCTGGCCCCCGGACGACCCGCCACCTACATAGGCACGGCAAAAATTTAAACCTGCGATTTTGATCCTCGGCACGCTGTCGCTTTCGACAATCTACCGAGTCTCAGGGGCTACTATCTATACAGGGCGCATTCTACATGCAAAACTGTCAAAAGGTGTGTCATTTTTATGTACCTTGAACCCCGCCAGCAAACTCCTGACGGCATTATGCAATCCGCCTTCGGCGGACGAAATCCTTTCAATCACCACACTCATCAATGCGTGGTGATCTTCTGAGATAGACGCCTTCTCAAGCAGATCCTTCAGCCGTACACCAGTTGGCGCCGAACTATCCGGCTTCGCCAAACCCGGGGGCTCCCTCCTTGACGACACTTCAGGCTCGTCCGCCCTATCCGACGGCGCCCTGGACGGAGGCATCTCGCTCTCCATCATCTCCGGACGAAGGTCCCCTGAAGACGAGCTCATTTGCGAAGGACGGAGATCCGAACTACAAGGTAAAAACTCTAGTTATCCTCAGAAGCACAAAAAGGGATGTCCCTTATTATAAAACTCCTCCCTTTCTACTTACGGCTCGTTGGAGGGCTGATTCTTTAAGGGAGACTGTGCGGCCGGGGCCTCCCCGGACGCAGGACCCTCTGGCAAAGGTTTATTCCCCCGTTTAGGGGCTTTGGCCCCCGGGTCCTTGGAGGCAGTCCTTTTCTCCCCTTGGAGGGAGGGATTTTCGATCCCCCCTCTTTCAAGAGCCTCCTTAGGCGAGGCAGTAGCTTTTCCACTTTCCCCTTCGCCTTCCTCTGGAGGCGCAACCTCCAGCATCTGGACTAGCACGGAATTCGGCGCGGTCTCTGGGAGGGGGGCCGGACACCATATCAATTTTGCTTCCGCTATCCACTCCTGTTTAGAAGGAAATGGGTCATAAGGCGAATCATCGAAAGGCAAACAAACGGTATGTCCGGACTTGGAACTATTTACTTGAGTATCCGGGCGATTGCAGCTTAGGCCAGCATCCTCGGTCAATTCCGGACGCGCCTCTTGCGATCCGAAGAATAATTTGTACATCTCCAGGGGTGTCGTACCCATGAAGTGTTGAAGAATCCGTGGGCCCTCCGGATTAAACTCCCACAGCCAGAGAGGGCGGCGTTTGCAGGGCAGGAGATGCCTAATTAGCATGACCTGCATTACCACCATCATATCAACCTCCCTCGTTTGGAGATCTCAAATCCGGCCCTGCAGTAGGGGCACGTCCTTTGACGGCCCCCAGTTGAGCCCTTGGTTGACCCACGACATTAACCGTCGTGGAGGTCCCGGGCGGAATAAGGGCGGCGGCTTTTGTCTGCTACCCCTCGGAACGGTGATATAGAACCACTCTTGCTGCCACAGGCCGGGCTCCTCTTGGAAGGAGCCCGCGGGCCATGGGGCATCGGCCCTCCTACTTACGGCCGCCCCGCCGCACTTCGCTTGACACCCCCCGATCATCTTCGGCGCCACATTGAAGGTCTTCAGCCACAGGCCGAAGTGAGGGGTGACGGGAGGAAGGCTTCACAGATGACAATAAATGCGGAGATATGGAGGATGGACTCCGGAGCCAAGTCGTGGAATTCCAACCCATAGTAAAACATGAGCCCTCTCACAAAAGGATTCCTCAGGAAGCCTAAACCCCGACGGAGGTGGGATATGAAAACAACATACTCGCCGGGCTTGGGGGTGGGGATGGCCTGCCCTTCGGCGGGCAACCTGTGCGAAATCTCGTAAGTCAGGTACTTGGCCTCCCGCAGCTTTAGCATGTCCTCCTCCGTGACGGAGGAGGGCATCCACCGGCCCTAGAGGTCGGAACCGGACATCGTTGAAGGTCCGAAGTGCTTGAATCTGGGGCTCTAGGTGCTGGAACTTGGAGCAGGGAGAGGATTCGATGGAGGATTGAAGAAAAGAAACGAGCCTCGGTCCCGTTATAAAGAGGGAGAATACCGAGAGCCGTCTCCGTGACCGTTCGGGACTCGCCTTCGATAGAGGGGGCGTGGCGACGGGCGCGGTTGGGTTACCCACGTCCGTATTGATGAGAATCCCGAGATAAGGGGGAACACGATCTCTGCTTCGACAAGACGTGCCAAGGAAACAGCCTCGCTAAATGCGCTGAGGTGGTAAAATAAAAAACGATTCAAGTAACGTCTTGGTAGTGGTGTGACATCATGCCGCAAAAAACGTCAGAAGATCGAATTTGTGTATATATTATTCTCTCTACGGTGGAATGTGGAATTTATTTTGCAGAGCCGGACACTATCCTGGTGTTCACAATCGTCTACAAATTATTCGCAGGAGGAACCCCCCTTGCAATGCCGAACAATATGCGCGCCGGACTCATCGTCATTGAAGCCTGGTTCAGGGGCTACTGAGGGAGTCCTGGACTAGGGGGTGTCCGGATAGCCGGATCACCATCATCGGCCGAACTATCATCGGCCGGACTATCATCATCGACCGGACTCCAAGACTATGAAGATACAAGATTGAAGACTTCGTCCCGTGTCCGGATGGGACTTTCCTTGGCGTGGAAGGCAAGCTTGGCGATACGGATATGTAGATCTCCTACCATTGTAACCGACTCTATGTAACCCTAGCCCTCTCCGGTGTCTATATAAACCGGATGGCTCTAGTCCGTAGGACACAACAACATCAACCCTTACAATCATACCATAGGCTAGCTTCTAGGGTTTAGCCTCCTTGATCTCGTGGTAGATCCACTCTTGTAAACATCCACAATATCAATAACAATCGAGCAGGACGTAGGGTTTCACCTCCATCAAGAGGGCCCGAACCTGGGTAAAACATCATGTCCCTTGTCTCCTGTTACCATCCGCCTAGACGCATAGTTCGGGACCCCCTACCCGAGGTCCGCCGGTTTTGACACCGACAGCGGGTATGATTATACGATATGCATCACACAATCTCAGGTTCATCTATTCAACCAACACAAAGTACTTCAAAGAGTGTCCCAAAGTTTCTACCAGAGAGTCAAGATGAAAACGTGTGCCAACCCCTATGCACAAGTTCACAAGGTCACTGAACCCACAAGGTGATCACCAAAACATACATCAAGTAGACCACGTGAATATCCCATTGTCACCATGGATAAGCACGGCAAGACATACATCAAGTGTTCTCAAATCCTTAAAGACTCAATCTGACAAGACAACTTCAAGGGGAAAACTCAATTCATCACAAGAGAGTAGAGGGGGAGAAACATCATAAGATCCAACTATAATAGCAAAGCTCACGATGCATCAAGATCGTGCCAAATCAAGAACACGAGAGAGAGAAATCAAACACATAGCTACTGGTACATACCCTCAACCCCGAGGGTGAACTACTCCCTCCTCGTCGTGGAGAGCGCAGGGATGATGAAGATGGCCACTAGTGAGGGATCCCCCTTCCGGCAGGGTGCCGGAACAGGGTCCCGATTGGTTTTTGGTGGCTACAGAGGCTTGCGGCGGCGGAACTCCTGATCTATTGTGATCCGCGATGTTTTTAGGGTATATGGATATATATAGGTGAAAGAAGTCTGTCAGGGGAGCCACGAGGGGCCCACAAGGGTGGGGGTGCACCCAGGGGGTAGGGCGTGCCTCCCTGCCTCGTGGCTTCGTCGTTGCTTCCCTGAAGTCTAATCCAAGTCTCCTGGATTGCTTTCGTTCCAAAAATAACTCTCCCGAAGGTTTCATTCCGTTTGGACTCCGTTTGATGTTCCTTTTCTTTGAAACACTGAAATAGGCAAAAAAAATAGCAATTCGGGTTGGGCCTCCGGTTAGTAGGTTAGTCCCAAAAACATTATAAAAGTGTAGAGTAAAGCCCATAAACATCCAAAACGGGTAATATAATAGCGTGGAACAATAAAAAATTATAGATACATTGGAGACGTATCAAGCATCCCCAAGCTTAATTCCTGCTCGTCCTCGAGTAGGTAAATGATAAAAACAGAATTTTTGATGTGGAATGCTACCTAACATATTTCTCAATGTAATTGTCTTTATTGTGGCATGAATGTTCAGATCTAAATGATTCAAATTCATATTCACATAAGAAATAGTAATACTTCAAGCATACTAACAAAGCAATCAGATCTTCTCAAAATAACATGGCTAAAGAAAATTCATCCCTGCAAAATCATATAGTTAGGCTATGCTTCATTTTCATCACACAAAATACTCCCATCATGCACAACCCTGGTTTAAGCCAAGAAATTGGTTCATACTTTTTAACGCGCTTCAGCTTTTTTCAACTCTCACGCAATACATGAGCGTGAGCCATGGATATAGCACTATGGGTGGAATAGAATATGGAGGTTGTGTGGAGAAGACAAAAAAGGAGAAAGTCTCACATTGATGAGGCTAATCACCGGGCTATGGAGATGCCCATCAATTGATGTCAACATGAGGAGTAGGGATTGCCATGTAACGGATGCACTAGAGCTATAAATGTATGAAAGCTCAACAAAAGAAACTAAGTGGGTGTGCATTCAACTTGCTTGCTCACGAAGACCTAGGGCATTTTGAAGAAGCCCATTGTTGGAATATACAAGCCAAGTTCTATAATGAAAAATTCCCACTAGTATACGAAAGTGACAACATAAGATACTCTCTAACATGAAGATCATGGTGCTACTTTGAAGCACAAGTGTGGAAAAGGATAGTAACATTGTCCCCCTTTTTTATTTTCTTTTTCTTCTTTTTTTGGGCCTTTTTTTTATTTGGCCTTTTTGGGGGGGTGGGGCTTTCTTTTTTTATTTGGCCTTTCTTTTTTTATAGGGGACAATGCTCTAATAACGATGATCATCACACTTCTATTTATTTACAACTCATGAATTACAACTCGATACTAGGACAAGATATGACTCTATATGAATGCCTCCAGCGGTGTACCGGGATATGCAATGAATCAAGAGCGACATGTATGAAAAATTATGAAGGTGGCTTTGCCATGAATACGATGTCAACTACATGATCATGCAAAAGCAATATGACAATGCTGAAACGTGTCATGATGAATGGAACGATGGAAAGTTACATGGCAATATATCTCGGAATGGCTATGTAAATGCCATAATAGGTAGGCATGGTGGCTGTTTTGAGGAAGATATAAGGAGGTTTATGTGTGATAGAGTGTATCGTATCACAGGGTTTGGATGCACCGGCGAAGTTTGCACCAACTCTCAAGGTGAGAAAGGGCAATGCACGGTACCGAAGAGGCTAGCAATGATGGAAGGGTAAGAGTGCGTATAATCCATGGACTCACATTAGTCATAAAGAACTCATATACTTATTGCAAAAAAATTATTAGCCCTCGAAGAAAAGTACTACTACGCATGCTCCTAGGGGGGAGGTTGGTAGGAGTTAACCATCGCGCGCCCCCGACCTCCACACATAAGGAAGGCAATCAAAAGAGCACCCCATGCAACAAATTTGTTACACAACTTTTACCATACGTGCATGCTACGGGACTTGCCAACTTCAACACAAGTATTTCTCAATTTCATAATTACCCAACTAGCATGACTCTAATATTACCACCTTTATATCTCAAAACAATTATCAAGCATCAAACTGATCATAGCATCCAATTCACTTCCTATGATAGTTTTTATTATACCCAACTTGGATGCCCATCATTCTAGGACCAATTTTATAACCATAGCAAATAACATGCTGTTCTAAAAGACTCTCAAAAATATAAGTGAAGCATGAGAGATCAATAATTTTTACAAAATAAAACCACCGCCGTGCTCTAAAGATATAAGTGAACCACATAGAGCAAAACTGTCTAGCTCAAAAGATATAAGTGAAGCACATAGAGTATTCTAATAAATTCTGAATCATGTTGTGTCTCTCCCAAAAGGTGTGTACAGCAAGGATGATTGTGGTAAACTAAAAAGCAAAGACTCATATCATTCAAGACACTCCAAGAAAAACACATATCATGTGGTGAATAAATATATAGCTCCAAGTAAAGTTATCGATGAACGAAGACGAAAGAGGGGATGCCATCCGGGGCATCCCCAAGCTTAGGCTCTTGGTTGTACTTGAATATTACCTTGGGGTGCCTTGGGCATCCCCAAGATTAGGCTCTTGTCACTCCTTATTCCATAATCCATCAAATCTTTACCCAAAACTTGAAAACTTCACAACACAAAACTCAACAGAAAACTCGTAAGCTCCGTTAGTATAAGAAAATAAATCACCACTTAGGTACTGTTGTGAACTCATTCTAAATTCATAATGGTGTAATATCTACTGTATTCCAAGTTCTCTATGGTTCATACCCTCCGATACTACTCATAGATTCATCAAAATAAGCAAACAACACACAGAAAACAGAATCTATCAAAAACAGAACAGTCTGTAGTAATATGTATCATTCGAATACTTCTGGAACTCTAAAAATCCTACCAAATTAGGAAAACTTGAGAAATTTGTGTACAAAGCCAGAGAAAAAAGAATCAGATCAAAAGGACGTTTCTGTGAATTATCAAAATTAATTTACTTGGTGCAAAAGTTTCTGATTTTCAGCAGGATCAACACAACTTTCATCGTAAGCTCTCCTAAAGGTCTTACTGGGCACTTTATTGAAAGAAAAGCTATAAAACATGATTACTACATTAGAATAATCATGTGGAAACACAAAAACAGTAAAGGAAAATATTGGGTTGTCTCCCAACAAGCGCTTTTCTTTAATGCCTTTCTAGCTAGGCATGATGATGACAATGATGCTCACATAAAAGATAAGAATTAGAACATAATGGGACCATCATGAAGCATATGACTAGCACATTTAAGTCTAACCCACTTCCTATGCATAGGGATTTTGTGAGCAAACAACTTATGGGAAAAATAATCAACTAGCATAGGAAGGCAAATCAAGCATAACTTCAAGATTTTAAGGACATGGAGAGGAAACTTGATATTATTGCAATTCCTACAAGCATATGTTCCTCCCTCATAATAATTTTCAGTAGCATCATGAATGAATTCAACAATATAACCATCAAAAAAGGCATTATTTTCATGATCTACAAGCATAGAAATTTTTACTACTCTCCATGTAAGCAAGTTTATTCTTTATGGCATACATATCATCACAATAATCATCATAAATAGGAGGAATGTTTTCATCATAATAAATTTGCTCATCAAAACTTGGGGGACAAAAAGTATCATCTTCATCAAACATAGCATCCCCAAGCTTGCGGCTTTGCATATCATTAGCATCATGGGTATTCAAAGAATTCATACTAACAACATTGCAATCATGCTCATTGTCGGTGTCAAAACCGGCGGATCTCGGGTAGGGGGTCCCGAACTGTGCGTCTAGGCGGATGGTAACAGGAGACAAGGGACACGATGTTTTACCTAGGTTCGGGCCCTCTTGATGGAGGCAAAACCCTACGTCCTGCTTGATTGATATTGATATTGTGGATGTTTACAAGAGTGGATCTACCACGAGATCAAGGAGGCTAAACCCTAAAAGCTAGCCTATGGTATGATTGTAAGGGTTGATGTTGTCGTCCTACAGACTAGAGCCATCCGGTTTATATAGACACCGGAGAGGGCTAGGGTTACATAGAGTCGGTTACAATGGTAGGAAATCTACATATCCATATCGCCAAGCTTGCCTTCCATGCCAAGGAAAGTCCCATCCGGACATGGGACGAAGTCTTCAATCTTGTATCTTCATAGTCTTGGAGTCCGGTCGATGATGATAGTCCGGCCGATGATAGTTCGGCCGATGATGGTAATCCGGCTATCCGGACACCCCCCAATCCAGGACTCCCTCAGTAGCCCCTGAACCAGGCTTCGATGATGATGAGTCCGGCGCGCATATTGTTCGGCATTGCAAGGCGGGTTCCTCCTCCGAATAATTCATAGAAGATTGTGAACACCAGGATAGTGTCCGGCTCTGCAAAATAAATTCCACATTCCACCGTAGAGAGAATAATATATATATACACAAGTTCAATCTGCTGACGTTTTTTGCGGCGTGACGTCACACCACTACCAAGCCATTACTTTTTTATTTTACCACCTCAGCGCATTTAGCGAAGCGGTTTCCTTGGCACGTCTTGTCGAAGCAGAGATCGTGTTTCCCCTTAATCCGGGATTCTCATCAATACGGACGTGGGTAACCCAATCGCGCCATTGATGGTGGCGCTTGGGAGATAAGCGAGTTTTACCAGGCTAGTGGGGACGCATAGTCTTCGTCTGCCTATATATAAGGGATAAGGATTCACCTTTTTACCTACGCCTTCTTCCTCCTTTGCTTATTCCTCTCCACGCACTCGAGCTCCAGCGCCCAAGTTCGTGCATCTCGACTCGACCTTCTCCGACCATGTCCGGAGTGGGAGGCAAGTGGATGACCTCCTCCGTTATGGAGGAGCACATCGAAAGACTGCGCGGCGCCGGCTATCTGTCCGGCGACATTGTGCACCGGCTGCCCGACGAGGGGCAGCTCATCCCCACCCCCAGGCCCCATGAGAGGGTTGTTTTTCTTCCCCATTTCCTCCGCGGACTAGGCTTTCCACTTCACCCCTTTGTCCGGGGGCTCATGTTCTACTACGGCCTGGATTTCCATGATCTGGCGCCGAACTTCATCCTCAACATCTCGGCGTTTATCGTCGTGTCGAGGCCTTCCTCTGCATCCAGCCCCACTTCGGCTTGTGGCTCAAGACCTTCAATGTCAAGCCGAAGGTAGTGAAGGGCACTCAAGCGGAGTGCGGAGGCGCCATGTTGGGAAAGATGCCCAACGTCCTTTGGTTCGAAGGGGCCTTCGTGGAATCCGTCAAGGGATGGCAATCGGGGTGGTTCTATATCACCGAGCCACGCGACCCTACGTGGGCGGCGGCCCCCGAATTCAGATCTCGTATCCCCACGCAGCTCACCTCCTAGAAAAAGAAGGGCTTGCAGTGGGGTAGTTCGGAGGAGGTGACGGGACTCCAAGCCTGTATCCAGAAGCTGGTGAAGAAGCTCAGGCTGGTTAACGTGGTCCAAGTCATGCTCGTCCACCGGATTCTCCCATGCCAAGAGAGGGCATTCAATCTGTGGGAGTTTGATCCAGAACAGCACCAGGCGTTGAGCGAGCTCTTCGACACGACGTACGAAGGCGCCTGGAGGGTGCTGTTTAAGGGCGCCGAAGCCCCCACATCCGCGACTGAAGATCGCGGATTTCGCTCGCAGCGCCAAGCTGACGAGGTAAGTGATTCTACCCCTTCACGGGACACTTGTTTTTCATAGTTTGACTCTATGCGGGTTTTTATTTCCCCTTTTCCTTTGACAGGACTGGATGAAGAAGGCGGAGCAGATCAACTGCCCGGCTCCCATGCCAGAAAACCCAGTAGACGCCCGTCTAGCGAGGCTGCTGGTTCCGGCACCGCACGTGGTGCCGGAGAAGAAGGCCAAGAAGGAGGCCACGGGTACTCGAAAGAGTTCCCGTTTTCAGGTGTCCGACGACTCCGAGGCGGGCTCCTCCCCCGAAAACGAGGAGGAGAAAGAGGACTCTCTCCCAGAGGAGGGAGAGAGGAAGAGGAAGGCTTCCCCAACAGGGGAGGCCGAAGGGTCCAAGAGGGGAAGGACTATTCCCCCGGACAGCTCCGCCAACATCAACGTTGGCGAGGAAGAATGGCCTTCAAGGGCCAGGCCTCCGGCAAGATCGTAACTATCCGGATCCCTGAATGATTTATAATTTCTTTTTATGTCACATAGCGTCCCTCTAATGCCGCATACTGCCTATAGTCCGGCCGATGATGATCTCCCCGCTTCATCGAGCGGGTCGTTGGCTCCGTCGGATGTGGATTCCATCCCGACGGCCTCCACCCCTCGCGCCACTGAGGACACCGAGGTGGGATCCCAGGAAGGGACCCATCAGGGGGAGGCTCCAGAGGCGCCACAAGGCAGCCTCCCGGACTTTGCGTCGGACTCCACATCGGAACCCGCAGTGGTTTCGGAGTCCGGCCGGCGGCCCCTTCGCAAGAAGGGCAAGACCGTGACGCCGGCAGCCTCCGTCCAACCGGAGGCGCCAGACAACTTGTTGGAGGCGCTCCAAGGCGCTTCCATCAAGGAAGAACACCGCACTATCATGAGTGCGGTGATTCAGCAGGTACAGCTTGCCAAGAGCGGGCTGACCGAAGCCTGCAGTAGCCTTCTAACAGGCTTTGAGGTAAGAAGTTAAAATTATGTAATGTAATACCGCATAGACAGTAGCCCCTGATGCTCAGTTCGGTGTTCGGAAAGAAAAGCCGGACTGAGAATCTGAAAAAAAAAGATATACGCAGGGTTGCTAAAAAAATTATGTCAATATGGGTGTGCAGGCTGCGCTGCTGACCTCTGCCGCACTGACTGCGGAGGTCGGTGCTTTGAAGCAGGAGCTCGAGCGGTCCGAGCAGGAGCTCGGCCGTGCCAAGAAGCAGCTCCAGGACAAAGAAGGTGAGTAACACCACTTTGAATAGTTACCTTACAGAAAAGGATTTAGGTTGCAATAAAAGAATAACAAGGATAACATGGGTACTGCAGGGGCCACGAATGAGGTGGCAGCCCTGAAGGAGGCCGTGTCCGCGGCCGAACGCAGTGCGGCCGCGGAACGGATAGAGCAAGAAAAGCAGGAGGCGCAGGTGGCGGCGGTTCGCCAAGAGCTCCAGGCTCTCATGGAAAAGCATGAGAGTTTGGAGCGTGACTCCAAGACTCGAGAGTCCGAGCTTGCCTCGGCTCTCGAAAGTGCCAAAGCCGCCAAGGCCGAGTCCCATAAGGCCCTTCAGGAGGTGGAAGATGTGAAGAAAATAGTGGCGGGTAAGGCATTTTTCATGCAAAGCAAGCATGTTAATGTATACTACCTGACACTTACCCGAATTCGGAGCTCTCCAGGGGCGTTTGCAGATTTGCCTCGTAGTGTATCCGATGCTGATGTATTCTACCGTGGCAAGGAGGGAAGCTCAACGGAGAAGGTCTTCTGGTCTCAGTATGCTGAGGCCGGCCATCCGGTGCCCCCTAGCGACCAGCTGAAGCAGCTGGTCAAACTCCACAAGGTAGCTGAGGAGGCCATGAAGGGCCTCATAGTCCGGCTGTGGCCTGGAGAGGCCATGCCCGGGAGCTACTTCGGCCTCGTACGGCGGCTGGTGGATGCGTGCCCCTGGGTGGAGGTCATCAAGCGCTCCGCCTGTATTGAAGGTGCTCGTCGGGCCCTTGCCCACGCAAAGGTGCATTGGGGCAAGCTGGATGCGGAGAAGCTGATCACTGACGCGCCACCAACGGGCAAGGAATATCGTACGCCCGAGATGTACTATACGACTGTCCTGAAGGGTTCCCGCAAGATTGCGGATGAGTGCCCCCGAGATGTAATTATTGAGTAAACTCGCTATGTAGTATCCTGTGTGCTGAAAACTTTGTTCGTATGCGCTAAGCAACACTTGTTTTAATTTAAAATATTACCTTCTGTGCGGCCATTTATAAAATCTGAGAGATGGCAAGTCGTTGGCTTCAGCCCCCATGGCACTAGTGCTGGGTGTTCGGGATAAACTTGAGCACTCTTGTTCCCATATTTGGGTCCATCTAGGGAGGCGCCCAATACGACGAACAAGACAACCGGACTTATAATGCTTGAACACTCTCACTTAGCCATAGAATTCTATAATTTTAAATTTCGGCGAAGCCCCTAGTATTCGGAGGGCCGAATTTGGGGCGCTATCCACGCCTTCATCGGACATTATCCGGAACTTCGCTCGAAGCGGCGTAGGCCTTTAAGGACCCGAAAAAACCGCTCGAACAGCGACCAGTCTCTCGCCTTATCATGACGGTCAGTTTTAGCTTTCTCCACTGAGGCGTTAACCCGGCTCAACCGGGGCGCAATCGCAGTGGTTCTCCCAGTGCTACCTTAGCCGATAGAACGGAAACGTAAGGTGCCAAACATGGGAGCCGGGCAAACCCAACTATTGACCCAAGACATGATTCGGAGCCGATTCATATAATGCTATAAGTTCGGAGTGCCGCACTTGTGAAAGTGTTCGGACTTATCACACCATAATGCGGGGAACATAAGCCCCTAGTGTATTCGGTCGTACCAAAATATACGGATGCAACATGTCGTAAATGAACATATATATAAAGTAATGCAATTATGGGCAAAAGGTGCTGCATTTTATTCAAGAAGTTCTGCTATGAGTGCGGAATGATACAAATAGTGCGGAAAGCAAGGGATTGGACGAATTAAAGGCGTCTCCCTCCAGGGGTAGGCCGCGGAATGGTGTATTTAACAAATTTAATGCTCGTAATGGAGACCACCTGAGTGTTCGTCGCAGCCTTTGTCCCTCCCTGGCTGTTGCATCATGAGTTCGGCAGGTTCGCCGCCGGACAGAGTCCTGTAAAAAAAGGAAAAATAAAAGAAAAGAGCGACACACTTGGGAGCCCCTGGTGTGGTCGAACCGCACTCTGGGTTTGTTGTGGTCGTGCCCCTTCCCCTAGACCCATGGTATCTCTAGGGTGTAATTATGTACGCGGAGAGTTTGTCCTACAATTGTGCGAGGGCTGGGGTTGGGGCCGCATTGGTACGTGTGCTCGGAACATGCCAGGTGGTCTTGGTTGATGTTGCTCCGGGCGCGTTTGGCCGTGTCCGGCCGTTTAATGGCCGGACTCGAAAATTGCCTTAAAAGGCTACTCTGTACTTTTGCCGCGAGAGCCGCTGTATGTTCCTCCGTTCAGAGGGAGCGTTCCGTGTTTCCATTGACCGTGATGACTCCGCGAGGTCCTGGCATCTTGAGCTTAAGGTATGCATAATGCGGCACCGCGTTGAATTTTGCGAACGCGGTTCGTCCGAGCAGAGCGTGATAGCCACTGCAAAACGGGACTATGTCGAAGATTAACTCCTCGCTTCGGAAATTATCCGGGGATCTAAAGACCACTTCCAGTATGACTGAGCCTGTGCAACTGGCTTCAACACCTGGTATGACGCCTTTGAAGGTCGTTTTTGTAGGTTTAATCCTTGAAGGTTATATGCCCATCTTGCGCACTGTATCCTGATAAAGCAGGTTCAGGCTACTGCCGCCGTCCATCAGGACTCTCGTGAGGTGAAAACCATCAACGATTGGGTCTAAAACCAATGTGGCGAATCCGCCATGGCGGATACTGGTCGGATGGTCTCTTCGATCGAAAGTGATCGGGCAAGAGGACCATGGGTTGAATTTTGGGGCAACTGGCTCCATCGCGTATACGTCCCTTAGTGCACGCTTCCGCTCCCTCTTGGGTATGCGTTGCGTATATCATATTTACTATCCGAACTTGAGGGGGGGATCCCTTCTGTCCTCTGTTGTTCGGCGGCTGGGTTTCTTCCTCGTCGTCGCTGTGTAGCCCCTTGTCATTGTTTTCGGCAATTAATTTTCCTGCCTGCTTAAATACCCAACAATCTCTGTTGGTGTGGTTAGCTGGTTTTTCGGGGATTCCATGTATTTGACAAGAGCGGTCGAGTATTCGGTCCAAATTGGACAGACCCGGAGTAGTTCTTTTAAATGGCTTCTTCCGTTGACCGGGTTTAGAGCCTCGGAATCCGGCGTTGACTGCCGTATCCTCATTGCTATCGCCGTTAATGCCGCGTTTGTTTTTTTATCGACGCGACCTGCCATTGCGGTCCTTGGTATCCGGACTGCTAGCATTTTTGCTGAGGTTGTTGCTGCGAGCTAGCCAGCTATCCTCTCCCGCACAGAAGCGGGTCATGAGTGATGTGAGGGCTGCCATGGATTTCGGCTTTTCTTGTCCTAGGTGCCGGGCCAGCCACTCGTCGCGGATGTTATGTTTGAAGGCAGCGAGGGCCTCTGCATCCGGACAGTCGACGATTTGATTTTTCTTTGTTAAGAACCGTGTCCAGAATTGCCTGGCCGATTCGTCTGGCTGCTAGATTATGTGGCTTAGGTCATCTGCGTCCGGTGGTCGCACGTACGTGCCCTGGAAGTTGTCGAGGAATGCGGCTTCCAGGTCTTCCCAGCATCCAATTGACTCTGCTGGCAGGCTGTTAAGCCAATGCCGGGCTGGTCCTTTAAGCTTGAGCGGGAGATATTTGATGGCGTGAAGATCGTCGCCGCGGGCCATGTGTATATGAAGGAGATAATCCTCGATCCAAACCGCGGGGTCTGTTGTGCCATCGTAGGATTCGATGTTAACGGGTTTAAACCCTTCAGGGATTTGATGATCCATTACTTCATCAGTGAAGCATAGTGGGTGTGTGGCGCCTCTGTATTGAGCAATATCGCGACGTAGCTCGAGAGCGCGTTGTCTGCTGTGTTCGGCCCGGCCGAAGTAGTTGTATCCGACAGCGGTATTCGTCGTGGTTCTTGGGGCGCCCACGTGATCCATAGATAGATCTGGATTGTCTTGCCTTGTCCTCCAATATGTCTCGCAAGTTCGGCGCGTTCCCCCGTGGCTTCGCGCTTTTTGAGCGGTGCCGAGGGACGGTTTTGGTGGAGGGCTTGCATGCCTCTCTGTCGCGGCCACGAGGTGGTCGGTCTGCCGTATTGTGCGCTAGTGATGCCGGATTGTATGCTTCCTCCTCTAGTCGGGGGAGCAACTTGCGTTTTGGGTAGCTTTTGGAGGGGCGTTCGAGTTCATACTCTTCGGCCGCGAGGACCTCGGTCCATCTGTCGGCCAGCAGGTCTTGATCAGCTTGAAGCTGTTGCTGCTTTTTCTTTAGGCTGTTTGCTGTGGCCATTAGCCTGTGTCTAAAACGCTCTTGTTTGACGGGATCCTCAGGTATGATGAATTCGTCGTCGTCGAGGCTTGCCTCGTCTCCGGAGGGAGGTATGTAATTATCATCCTCGACCTCTTCGTCTGCCGCCCTCTCGTGAGGGCTTGCTTCTGCCTCCTCTTGCGCTGAATCTTGCTGGAGGGGGTTGTCTTCGGCACTTTCTGGGGTGTTGTTATCTCCTGTGCCGGAATCTCCATTCTTGCTATGGCGGGATTTAGAGCGGTGCCGCTGACGTCGGCGCTTGGGTTGTTTCTTTAAGGAATCTGCCTCCGCTGCTTCTTCGCCGTCCCCATCTTTTGGGGTGTCCACCATGTATATGTCGTATGATGAGGTGGTTTTCCAGTGTCCTGTAGGCGCTGGTTCTTGATAGTCTCCGGCATCGTCGTCCATAACGTTGATGTCTTCGGAGTCGTAGTCGAGTACGTCGGTTAGTTCGTCGACAGTGGCTACGAAGTGGGTGGTGCGAGGGCTCAGAATTTCTTCGTCGTCCACATCCCAACCATCCCGGCCGTAGTCCGGCCAGGGCTATCCGGATAGCGAGAGATGCTTCAGCGAATTTAAGATGTCGCCGAAGGGTGAGTGCTGAAAGATGTCCACAGCGGTGAATTCCATGATCGGCGCCCAATCGGATTCGACTGGCGGGGGCGCAGGAGGGTCGAAGTCCGGTAGGGAGTCCGGCGCCTCGGAGTCATGAGCTATATGCGGGACAGGGTCAGTGTTCGGCTCCATCGCCGTGGAAGTTGCAGCTCCCGAGGCGGTGTCCAGCCACCCGTCCTCGATCTGCACGATCGGCTTCGGACTACAGGTCGGAGCGGATTCATGTGCGGCCTCCAAGGCGCTGTTCGGCGGCAGAGTTAGGTCGTGCCCATCGTGACAGTGCGGCGCACTTAGATGCGGCTCGGACCCGTCGAGGATCGAGTCCCCGCGGATATCGGCCGTGAAGTTTAGGCTTCCAAACCTGACCTGACGGCCAGGGGCGTAGCTTTCGATCTGCTCCAGATGGCCAAGTGAGTTGGCCCGCAGTGCGAAGCCGCCGAATACGAAGATCTATCCGGGGAGAAAAGTCTCACCCAGGACCGCGTCGTTGTTGATTGAAGAGGCCATCGAGCCTATCGGTGATGACACAGAGGAACTCTCAATGAAAGGACCAATGTCGGTGTCAAAACCGGCGGATCTCGGGTAGGGGGTCCCGAACTGTGCGTCTAGGCGGATGGTAACAGGAGACAAGGGACACGATGTTTTAGCCAGGTTCGGGCCCTCTTGATGGAGGTAAAACCCTACGTCCTGCTTGATTGATATTGATATTGTGGATGTTTACAAGAGTGGATCTACCACAAGATCAAGGAGGCTAAACCCTAAAAGCTAGCCTATGTTATGATTGTAAGGGTTGATGTTGTTGTCCTACAGACTAGAGCCATCCGGTTTATATAGACACCGGAGAGGGCTAGGGTTACATAGAGTCGGTTACAATGGTAGGAGATCTACATATCCGTATCGCCAAGCTTGCCTTCCACGCCAAGGAAAGTCCCATCCGGACACAGGACGAAGTCTTCAATCTTGTATCTTCATAGTCTTGGAGTCCGGTCGATGATGATAGTCCGGCCGATGATAGTTCGGCCGATGATGGTAATCCGGCTATCCGGACACCCCCCAATCCAGGACTCCCTCACTCATCATTCAAAGATTTAGTGCCAAACATTTTAATGCATTCTTCCTCTAGCAATTGAGCACAATTATCAGAATCCTTATTTTCACGGAAGACATTAAAAAGATGAAGCATATGAGGCACCCTCAATTCCATTTTTTTGTAATTTTCTATTATAGACTAAACTAGTGATAAAACAAAAAACAAAAAGATTCGATTGCAAGATCTAAAGATATACCTTCAAGCACTCACCTCCCCGGCAACGGCGCCAGAAAAGAGCTTGATGTCTACTATGCAACCTTCTCCTTGTAGACGTTGTTGGGCCTCCAAGTGCAGAGGTTTGTAGGACAGTAGAAATTTTCCCTCAAGTGGATGACCTAAGGTTTATCAATCTGTGGGAGGCGTATGATGAAGATGGTCTCTCTCAAACAACCCTGCAACCAAATAACAAAGAGTCTCTTGTGTCTCCAACACACCCAATACAATGGTAAATTGTATAGGTGCACTAGTTCGACGAAGAGATGGTGATACAAGTGCAATATGGATGGTAGAAATAGGTTTTTGTAATCTGAAAATATAAAAACAGCAAGGTAACTAATGATAAGCGTAAATGGTATCACAACGCTAGGAAACCAGTCCTAGGGTTCATACTTTCACTAGTGCAAGTTCTCTCAACAATAATAACATAACTGGATCATATAACTATCCCTCAACATGCAACAAAGAGCACTCCAAAGTCACTACTAGCAGAGAACAAACGAAGAGATTGTTGTAGGGTACGAAACCACCTCAAAGTTATCCTTTCTGATCGATCTATTCAAGAGTCCGTGGTAAAATAACATGAAGCTATTCTTTCTGTTCGATCTATCATAGAGTTCGTACTAGAATAACACCTTAAGACACAAATCAACCAAAACCCTAATGTCACCTAGATACTCCAATGTCACCTCAAGTATTTGTGGGTATGATTATACGATATGCATCACACAATCTCAGATTCATCTATTCAACCAACACAAAGTACTTCAAAGAGTGCCCCAAAGTTTCTACCGGAGAGTCAAGACGAAAACGTGTGCCAACCCCTATGCATAAGTTCACAAGGTCACTGAACCCGCAAGTTGATCACCAAAACATACATCAAGTAGACCACGTGAATATCCCATTGTCACCATAGATAAGCACGGCAAGACATACATCAAGTGTTCTCAAATCCTTAAAGACTCAATCCAAAAAGACAACTTCAAGGGGAAAACTCAATTCATCACAAGAGAGTAGAGGGGGAGAAACATCATAAGATCCAACTATAATAGCAAAGCTCACGATATATCAAGATCGTGCCAAATCAAGAACATGAGAGAGAGAGAGAGAGAGATCAAACACATAGCTACTGGTACATACCCTCAGCCCTGAGGGTGAACTACTCCCTCCTCATCATGGAGAGCACCGGGATGATGAAGATGGCCACCGGTGAGGGATCCCCCTTCCGGAAGGGTGCCGGAATAGGGTCCCGATTGGTTTTTGATGGCTATAGAGGCTTCCAGCAGCGGAACTCCCGATCTATTGTGATCCTCGATGTTTTTGAAGGAAATATGCCCTAGAGGCAATAATAAAGTTATTATTTATTTCCTTATTTCATGATAAATGTTTATTATTCATGCTAGAATTGTATTAACCGGAAACATAATACATGTGTGAACACATAGACAAACATAGTGTCACTAGTATGCCTCTACTTGACTAGCTCGTGAATCAAAGATGGTTAAGTTTCCTAGCCATAGACATGAGTTGTCATTTGATTAACGGGATCACATCATTAGGAGCATGATGTGATTGACATGACCCATTCCGTTAGGCTAGCACTTGATCGTTTAGTATGTTGTTATTGCTTTCTTCATGACTTATACATGTTCCTCTAACTATGAGATTATGCAACTCCCGTTTATCGGAGGAACACTTTGGGTGCTACCAAACGTCACAACGTAACTGGGTGATTATAAAGGAGTACTACAGGTGTCTCCAAAGGTACATGTTGGGTTGGCGTATTTCGAGATTAGGTTTTGTCACTCCGATTGTCGGAGAGGTATCTCTGGGCCCTCTCGATAATGCACATCACTATAAGCCTTGCAAGCAATGTAGCTAATGAGTTAGTTACGGAATGATGCATTACGTAACGAGTAAAGAGACTTGCCGGTAACGAGATTGAACTAGGTATTGGATACCGACGACCGAATCTCAGGCAAGTAACATACCGATGACAAAGGGAACAAAGTATGTTGTTATGCGATTTGACCGATAAAGATCTTCATAGAATATGTAGGAGCCAATGTGGGCATCCAGGTTCCGCTATTGGTTATTGACCAAGAATAGTTCTAGGTCATGTCTACATAGTTCTCGAACCTGTAGGGTCCGCACGCTTAAGGTTTCGATGACAGTTATATTATGAGTTTATGAGTTTTGATGTACCGAAGGAGTTCGGAGTCCCGGATGAGATCGGGGACATGACGAGGAGTCTCGGAATGGTCGAGACGTAAAGATCGATATATTGGACGACTATATTCGGAGTTCGGAAAGGTTCCGAGTCATTCGGGTATTTTTCGGAGTACCGGAGAGTTACGGGAATTCGCCGAGGAGTATATGGGCCTTATTGGGCCATATGGGAATACAGGAGAGAGGCCGAAAGGAAGGAGGGGCGCAGCCCCCCTCTGGTCCGAATTGGACAAGGGGTGCAGCCCCCTTTTCCTTCCTCCTCTCCCCCTCTTTCCTTCTCTCCTACTCCAACAAGGAAGGGGGGGAGTCCTACTCCCGGTGGGAGTAGGACTCCTCCTGGCGCGCCCCTCCAGGCCGGCCGAACCCCTCCCCCTTGCTCCTTTATATACGGGGGCAGGGGGGCACCTCTAGACACAACAACACAAGTTGATCTATGGATCGTTCCTTAGCCGTGTGCGGTGCCCCCCTCTACCATATTCCACCTCGGTCATATCGTCGCGGAGTTTAGGCGAAGCCCTGCGCCGGTAGAGCATCATCATCGTCACCATGCCATCGTGCTGACGGAACTCATCCCCGACACTTTGCTGGATCGGATTCCGGGGATCGTCATCGAGCTGAACGTGTGCTGAACTCGGAGGTGCCGTACGTTCGGTGCTTGGATCGGTCAGATCGTGAAGACGTACGACTACATCAACCGCGTTGTCATAACGCTTCCGCTTACGGTCTACAAGGGTACGTGGGCAACACTCTCCCCTCTCGTTGCTATGCCATCACCATGATCTTGCGTGTGTGTAGGAAATTTTTGAAATTACTACGTTCCCCAACAGTGGCATCCGAGCCTAGGTTTTATGCGTTGATGTTATATGCACGAGTAGAACACAAGTGAGTTGTGGGCGATACAAGTCATACTGCTTACCAGCATGTCATACTTTGGTTCAGTGGTATTGTTGGATGAAGCGGCCCAGACCAACATTACGCGTACGCTTACGCGAGACTGGTTTTACCGCCGTGCTTTGCATACAGGTGACTAACGGGTGTCTGTTTCTCCAACTTTAGTTGAACCGAGTGTGGCTACACCCGGTCCTTGCGAAGGTTAAAACAGAACCAACTTGACGAACTATCATTGTGGTTTTGATGCGTAGGTAAGAACGGTTCTTGCTCAGCCCGTAGCAGCCACGTAAAATTTGCAACAAGAAAGTAGAGGACGTCTAACTTGTTTTTGCAGGGCATGTTGTGATGTGTTATGGTCAAGACGTGATGCTATATTTTCTTGTATGAGATGATCATGTTTTGTAACCGAAGTTATCGGCAACTGGCAGGAGCCATATGGTTGTCACTTTATTGTATGAAATGCAAACACCCTGTAATTGCTTTACTTTATCACTAAGCGGTAGCGATAGTCGTAGAAGCAATAGATGGCGTGACGACAACGATGCTACAATGGAGATCAAGGTGTCACGCCGGTGACGATGGTGATCACGATGGTGCTTCGAAGATGGAGATCACAAGCACAAGATGATGATGGCCATATCATATCACTTATATTAATTGCATGTGATGTTTATCCTGTATGCATCTTATCTTGCAATGATTGACGGTAGCATTTTAAGATGATCTCTCACTAATTATTAAAAAGTGTTCTCCCTGAGTATGCACCGTTGCGAAAGTTCTTCGTGCTGAGACACCACGTGATGATCGGGTGTGATAGGCTCTACGTTCAAATACAACGGGTGCAAAACAGTTGCACACGCGGAATACTCAGGTTAAACTTGACGAGCCTGGCATATACAGATATGGCCTCGGAACACGGAAACCGAAAGGTCGAGCGTGAATCATATAGTAGATATGATCAACATATTGATGTTCACCGTTGAAACTACTCCATCTCACGTGATGATCGGACATGGTGTAGTTGATATGGATCACGTAATCACTTAGAGGATTAGAGGGATGTCTATCTAAGTGGGAGTTCTTTAGTAATATGATTAATTGAACTTTAATTTATCATGAACTTAGTCCTGGTAGTATTTTGCAAATTATGTTGTAGATAAATAGCTTGCGTTGTTGCTTTCATATGTTTATTTTGATATGTTCCTAGAGAAAATTGTGTTGGAAGATGTTAGTAGCAATGATGCGGATTGGATCCGTGATCTGAGGTTTATCCTCATTGCTGCATAGAAGAATTATGTCCTTGATGCACCGCTAGGTGACAGACCTATTGCAGGAGCAAATGCAGACGTTATGAACGTTTGGCTAGCTCAATATGATGACTACTTGATAGTTTTGTGCACCATGCTTAATGGCTTAGAATCGGGACTTCAAAGACGTTTTGAACGTCATCGGCCATATGAGATGTTCCAGGAGTTGAAGTTAATATTTCAAGCAAATACCCGAGTTGAGAGATATGAAGTCTCCAACAAGTTCTATGGCTAAAAGATGGAGGAGAATCGCTCAACTAGTGAGCAAATACTTAGATTGTCTGAGTACTACAATCGCTTGAATCAAGTGCGGGTTAATCTTCCAGATAAGATAGTGATTGACAGAGTTCTCTAGTCACCATCACCAAGTTACTGGAACTTCGTGATGAACTATAATGCAAGGGATGACGAAAACGATTCCCGAACTCTTCGTGATGCTGAAATCAACGAAGGTAGAAATCAAGAAAGAGCATCAAGTGTTGATGATTGACAAGACCACTAGTTTCAAGAAAAGGGCAAAGGGAAAGAAAGGGAACTTCAACTAGAATGACAAGCAAGTTGTCACTCCCACGAAGAAGCCCAAAGCTGAACCAAAGCCTGAAACTGAGTGCTTACACTGCAAAGGAAATGGTCACTGGAAACGGAAATACCCTGAATATTTGGTGGATAAGAAGGATGGCAAACTAAACAAGGGTATATTTGATATACAGGTTATTGATGTGTACCTTACTAGTGTTTATAGTAACCCCTGAGTATTTGATACTTGTTCGGTTGCTAAAGATTAGTAACTCGAAACAGGAGTTACAGAATAAACAGAAACTAGTTGAGGGTGAAGTGACGATGTGTGTTGGAAGTGGTTCCAAGATTGATATGATCATCATCGCACACTCCCTATACTTTCGGGATTAGTGTTAAAACTAAATAAATGTTATTTGGCGTTTGCGTTGAACATGAATATGATTTGATCATGTTTATTGTGATACGGTTATTTATTTAAAGTCAAAGAATAATTGTTATTCTGTTTACATGAATAAAACCTTCGATGGTCATACACCCAATGAAAATAGTTTGTTGGATCTCGATCGTAGTGATACACATATTCATAATATTGATGCCAAAAGATGCAAAGTTAATAATGATAGTGCAACTTATTTGTGGCACTGCCGTTTGGGTCATATCGGTGTAAAGCGCATGAAGAAACTCCATAAAGATGGATTTTCAGAATCACTTGGTTATGAATCATTTGATGCTTGCGAACCGTGCCTTTTGGGCAAGATGACTAAAACTCCATTCTCCGAAACAATGGAACGAGCTACTGACTTATTGGAAATAATACATACCGATGTATGCGATCCAATGAGTGTTGATGCTCGTCGCAAGTATCGTTATTTTCTGACCTTCACAAGATGATTTGAGCAGATATGGGTATATCTACTTGATGAAACATAAGTCTGAAATAGTTGAAAGATTCAAAGAATTTCAGAGTGAAATGGAAAAATCATCGTAACAAGAAAATAAAGTTTCTGCAATCTGATCGCGGAGACGAATATTTGAGTTACGAGTTTGGTCTTCAATTAAAACAATATGGAATAGTTTCATAGCTCATGCCACCTGGAACACCACAACGTTATGGTGTGTCCGAACATCGTAACCGCACTTTATTGGATATGGTGCGATCTATGATGTCTCTTACTAATTTACCACTATTGTTTTTGGGTTATGCATTAGAGACAGCTGCATTCACGATAAAAGGGCACCATCTAAATCCATTGAGATGACACCATATGAACTGTGGTTTAGCAAGAAACCCAAGTTGTCGTTTCTTAAAGTTTGGGGCTGCGATGCTTATGTGAAAAAGTTTCATCCTGATAAGCTCAAACCCAAATCGGAGAAATGCGTCTTCATAGAATACCCAAAGGAAACTATTGGGTACACCTTCTATCACAGATCCGAAGGCAAGTTATTCGTTGCTAAGAATGGATCCTATCTAGAGAAGAAGTTTCTCTCGAAAGAAGTGAGTGGGAGGAAAGTAGAGCTTGATAAGGTAATTTGTACCTTCTCCCGAATTGGAAAGTAGTGCATCACAGAAATCAGTTTCCAGTGACTCCTACACCAATTAGTGAGGAAGTTAATGATGATGATCATGAAACTTCAGATCAAGTTGCTACCAAACCTCGTAGGTCTTCCAGAGTAAGATCCGCACCAGAGTGGTACGGTAATCATGTTCTGGAAGTCATGTTACTAGACCATAATGAACCTACGAACTATGAGGAAGCGATGATGAGCCCAAATTCCGCGAAATTGCTTGAGGCCATGAAATCTAAGATAGGATCCATGTATGAGAACAAAGTGTGGACTTTGATTGACTTGCCCGATGATCGGTGAGTCATTAAGAATAAATGGATCTTCAAGAGGAAGACAGATGCTGATAGTAGTGTTACTATCTACAAAGCTAGACTTGTCAAAAAGGTTTTTGACAAAGTTCAAGATGTTGAATACAATGAGATTTTCTCACTTGTATCGATGCTTAAAAGTCTATCCGAATCATGTTAGCAATTGCCACATTTTATGAAATCTGGCAAATGGATGTCAAAACTGCATTCCTTAATGGTTTTCTTAAAGAAGAGTTGTATATGATGCAACCAGAAGGTTTTGTTGATCCAAAAGGTGCTAACAAAGTGTGCAAGCTCCAGCGATCCATTTATGGACTGGTGCAAGCATCTCGGAGTTGGAATAAACGCTTTGATAGTGTGATCAAAGCATATGGTTTTATACAGACTTTTGGAGAAGTCTGTATTTACAATAAAGTGAGTGGGAGCACTACCGCCTTTCTGATAAATATATGTGAGTAACATATTGTTGATCAGAAATGATGTAGAATTTTTCTGGAAAGCATAAAGGAGTATTTGAAAGGAGTTCTTTAAAAGAAAGACCTCAGTAAAGCTACTTACATATTGAGCATCAAAATCTATTGAGATAGATTAAGACACTTGATAAGATTTTTCAATGAGTACATACCTTGATAAAATTCTGAAATAGTTCAAAATAGAACAGTCAAAGAAGGAGTTCTTGCCTGTGTTGCAAGGTGTGAAGTTGAGTAAGACTCAAGACCCGACCATGGCAAAAATAGAAAGAGAATGAAAAGTCATTCCCTATGCCTCAGTCATAGGTTCTATAAAGTAAGCTATGCTGTGAACCAGACATATTGTATACCTTGCTCTGAGTTTGGCAAAGGAATACAATTTTGATCTAATAGTAGATCACTGGACAACGGTCAAGAATATCCTTAGTGAGGACTAAGGAGATGTTTCTCGATTATGGAGGTAATAAAAGAGCCCGTCGTAAAAGTTACAATGATGCAAGCTTTTACACCAATCCAGATGACTCTAAGTCTCAATCTGGATACATATTGAAAGTGGGAGCAATTAGCTAGAGTAGCTCCGTGCAGAGCATTGTAGACATAGAATATTTGCAAAATACATACGGCTCTGAATGTGACAGACCCGTTGACTAAGCTTCTCTCACGAGCAAAACATGATCACACCTTAGTAACCTTTGGGTGTTAATCACATAGGCGATGTGAACTAGATTATTGACTCTAGTAAGCCCTTTGGGTGTTGGTCACATGACGATGTGAACTATGGGTGTTAATCATATACAGATATGAATATTGATGTTAAATCACATGGCGATGTGAACTAGATTATTGACTCTAGTGCAAGTGGGAGACTGAAGGAAATATGCCCTAGAGGCAATAATAAAGTTATTATTTATTTCCTTATTTTATGATAAATGTTTATTATTCATGCTAGAATTGTATTAACCGGAAACATAATACATGTGTGAATACATAGACAAACATAGTGTCACTAGTATGCCTCTACTTGACAAGCTCGTGAATCAAAGATGGTTAAGTTTCCTAGCCATAGACATGAGTTGTCATTTGATTAACGGGATCACATCATTAGGAGAATGATGTGATTGACATGACCCATTCCGTTAGCCTAGCACTTAATCGTTTAGTATGTTGCTATTGCTTTCTTCATAACTTATACATGTTCCTCTAACTATGAGATTATGCAACTCCCGTTTACCGGAGGAACACTTTGGGTGCTACCAAACGTCACAACGTAACTGGGTGATTATAAAGGAGTACTACAGGTGTCTCCAAAGGTACATGTTGGGTTGGCGTATTTCGAGATTAGGTTTTGTCACTCCGATTGTCGAAGAGGTATCTCTGGGCCCTCTCGGTAATGCACATCACTATAAGCCTTGCAAGCAATGTAGCAAATGAGTTAGTTACGGAATGATGCATTATGTAACGAGTAAAGAGACTTGCCAGTAACGAGATTGAACTAGGTATTGGATACCGACGATCGAATCTCGGGCAAGTAACATACCGATGACAAAGGGAACAAAGTATGTTGTTATGCGGTTTGACCGATAAAGATCTTCGTAGAATATGTAGGAGCCAATATGGGCATCCAGGTTCCGCTATTGGTTATTGACCAAGAATAGTTCTAGGTCATGTCTACATAGTTCTCGAACCCGTAGGGTCCGCACGCTTAAGGTTTCGATGATAGTTATATTATGAGTTTATGAGTTTTGATGTACCGAAGGAGTTCGGAGTCCCGTATGAGATCGGGGACATGACGAGGAGTCTCGAAATGGTCGATAGATAAAGATCGATATATTGGACGACTATATTCGGAGTTCGGAAAGGTTCCGAGTCATTCGGGTATTTTTCGGAGTACCGGAGAGTTACGGGAATTCGCCGAGGAGTATATGGGCCTTATTGGGCCATACGGGAATAGAGGAGAGAGGCTGAAAGGAAGGAGAGGCGTAGCCCCCCTCTAGTCCGAATTGGACAAGGGGTGCAGCCCCCTTTTCCTTCCTCCTCTCCCCCTCTTTCCTTCTCTCCTACTCCAACAAGGAAGGGGGGAGTCCTACTCCCGGTGGGAGTAGGACTCCTCCTGGCACACCCCTCCTGGCCGGCCGAACCCCTCCCCCTTGCTCCTTTATATACGGGGGCAGGGGGGCACCTCTAGACACAACAACACAAGTTGATCTACGGATCGTTCCTTAGCCGTGTGCGGTGCCCACCTCCACCATATTCCACCTCGGTCATATCGTCGCGGAGTTTAGGCGAAGCCCTGCGCCGGTAGAGCATCATCATCGTCACCATGCCGTCGTGCTGACGGAACTCATCCCCGACACTTTGCTGGATAGGAGTCCGGGGATCGTCGTCGAGCTGAACGTGTGCTGAACTCGGAGGTGCCGTACGTTCGGTGCTTGGATCGGTCGGATCATGAAGACGTACGACTCCATCAACCGCGTTGTCATAACGCTTCCGCTTACGGTCTACAAGGGTACGTGGACAACACTCTCCCCTCTCGTTGCTATGCCATCACCATGATCTTGCGTGTGCGTAGGAAATTTTTGAAATTACTACGTTCCCCAACAGTGGCATCCGAGCCTAGGTTTTATGCGTTGATGTTATATGCACGAGAAGAACACACGTGAGTTGTGGGCGATACAAGTCATACTGCTTACCAGCATGTCATACTTTGGTTCAGCGGTATTGTTGGATGAAGCGGCCCGGACCAACATTACGCGTACGCTTACGCGAGACTGGTTTTACCGCCGTGCTTTGCACACAGGTGACTAGCGGGTGTCTGTTTCTCCAACTTTAGTTGAACCGAGTGTGGCTACGTCTGGTCCTTGCGAAGGTTAAAACATCACCAACTTGACGAGCTATCGTTGTGGTTTTGATGCGTAGGTAAGAACGGTTCTTGCTCGGCCCGTAGCAGCCACGTAAAATTTGCAACAAGAAAGTAGAGGACGTCTAACTTGTTTTTGCAGGGCATGTTGTGATGTGATATGGTCAAGACGTGATGCTATATTTTATTGTATGAGATGATCATGTTTTGTAACCGAAGTTATCGGCAACTGGCAGGAGCCATATGGTTGTCGCTTTATTGTATGAAATGCAAACACCCTGTAATTGCTTTACTTTATCACTAAGCGGTAGCGATAGTCGTAGAAGCAATAGATGGCGTAACGATAACGATGCTACGATGGAGATCAAGGTGTCACGCCGGTGACGATGGTGATCATGACGGTGCTTTGAAGATGGAGATCACAAGCACAAGATGATGATGGCCATATCATATCACTTATATTAATTGCATGTGATGTTTATCCTTTATGCATCTTATCTCGCTTTGATTGACGGTAGCATTTTAAGATGATCTCTCACTAATTATCAAGAAGTGTTCTCCCTGAGTATGCACCGTTGCGAAAGTTCTTCGTGCTGAGACACCACGTGATGATCGGGTGTGATAGGCTCTACGTTCAAATACAATGGGTGCAAAACAGTTGCACACGCGGAATACTCAGGTTAAACTTGACGAGCCTAGCATATACAGATATGGCCTCGGAACACGGAGACCGAAAGGTCGAGCGTGAATCATATAGTAGATATGATCAACATATTGATGTTCACCGTTGAAACTACTCCATCTCACGTGATGATCGGACATGGTGTAGTTGATATGGATCACGTAATCACTTAGAGGATTAGAGGGATGTCTATCTAAGTGGGAGTTCTTTAGTAATATGATTAATTGAACTTTAATTTATCATGAACTTAGTCCTGGTAGTATTTTGCAAATTATGTTGTAGATCAATAGCTTGCGTTGTTGCTTTCATATGTTTATTTTGATATGTTCCTAGAGAAAATTGTGTTGGAAGATGTTAGTAGCAATGATGCGGATCGGATCCGTGATCTGAGGTTTATCCTCATTGCTGCATAGAAAAATTATGTCCTTGATGCACCGCTAGGTGACAGACCTATTGCAGGAGCCCTCCCCCTTGCTCCTGGCCGGCCGAACCCCTCCCCCTTGCTCCTTTATATACGGGGGCAGGGGGGCACCTCTAGACACAACAACACAAGTTGATCTACGGATCGTTCCTTAGCCGTGTGCGGTGCCCCCCCTCCACCATATTCCACCTCGGTCATATCGTCGCGGAGTTTAGGCGAAGCCCTGCGCCGGTAGAGCATCATCATCGTCACCATGTCGTCGTGCTGACGGAACTCATCCCCGACACTTTGCTGGATCGGAGTCCGGGGATCGTCATCGAGCTGAACATGTGCTGAACACGGAGGTGCCGTACGTTCGGTGCTTGGATCGGTCGGATCGTGAAGATGTACGACTACATCAACCGCGTTGTCATAACGCTTCCGCTTACGGTCTACAAGGGTACGTGGACAACACTCTCCCCTCTCGTTGCTATGCCATCACCATGATCTTGCGTGTGCGTAGGAAATTTTTGAAATTGCTACGTTCCCCAACAGTTTTTAGGGTATATGGATATATATAGGCGAAAGAAGTTGGTCAGGGGAGCCACGAGGGGCCCATGAGGGTGGGGGCACGCCCAGGGGGTAGGGCGCCTCCCTGCCTCGTGGCTTCCTCGTTGCTTCCCTGACGTCTACTCCAAGTCTCCCGGATTGCTTCCGTTCCAAAAATAACTCTCCCGAAGGTTTCATTCCGTTTGGACTCCGTTTGATATTCCTTTTCTTCAAAACACTGAAATAGGCAAAAAAACAGCAATTCGGGCTGGGCCTCCGGTTAGTAGGTTAGTCCCAAAAATGATATAAAAGTGTAGAGTAAAGCCCATAAACATCCAAAACGGGTAATATAATAGCATGGGACAATCAAAAATTATAGATACGTTGGAGACGTATCATCCACGACCTTGGGGGAGGAGGCCGTCGGAAGGGACCCGATGTCCATCGCCAATGGGCCCAGCGATCCCTCTGAAGAGGAGGATAGCTCGATGTTGGACCGAGTCGGACTGCAAGTGCGTGATCTAGCACATTAAAAACAATAAAGTAAAAAGGCCAGATAAATTACCGCGTCCGGACACTTATGATTTGGCCAGGGGCTTGGCCTGGGGCTCCCACTCCCCGCTACTGTTGGTGGCCGTTGCGGAGTTGTACGGAAGGGAAGCTTTCCCCTTCTTGGACGCCCCGGTCTCCACATGTGTGGAGGCCGTCCTCTTCTCTCTCCCCCCTGCAGGGGGGAATGGATTTCCTCTTCTTCTTCCTCCTCCTCATCGTCTCCGGTGATAGAGGAGTGATCCTCGGCGTCTTCGGACATTACGTCCGAAGCGCCCTTCCGACGGAGACCATCTCTAGTACCCTTGGCCTTCTTCTTGGCCTTCTTCTCCGGCACCTCATAAGGCGCCGGAAACAACAACTTTGTCAGAAGTGGGGTTTCTGGGTCTTCGGGTAGCGGAGCCGGACAGTTAATCCGCTCCGCTATCTCTATTCAGGCGTGAAAAAATTGATAGGGAGGCTCAGATTCCTTCCTCAAAATATGCTAGTAAAGGGTATACCTTGAAAACATGAAAGAACTTACCGAATTAGCCTTGCAAGTTAAGCTAAGCCCACGATCCTCGGTCGTGGGCGGCGGTGTCTCGCCGGCCTTGAAGAGCACCTTCCAGATGTCCTCGTGCGTTGTGTCAAAGAGCTCTAGTAGCGTAGGGTGCTTGACCGGATTGAACTCCCACAAATTGCAAGTCCGACGTTGGCATAGAAGCAAGGTAGTCAGAATCCCAATTCGACTGCTAGAATCCTATGACTTCACGACCCTACAAAAGCATGTCGATCCAAATCCCACTATGAATCCGGATCAGGTAGAATCCATGTTGGGTCACGATCCAAATCATAGAATCCTGTACAAAATTGTACAATCCCGACTATGCTATGGACTATATCGGATTCTACTAACTTACCTAAGCCGTTTGTTTAGTTGTAGCAAAATAGTATGCCATCATCCAAACCCCTTTACATATACCTCATGTACCTTTATTCCCCTCCCAAGTCCAAACGCTCAGCCATAGACACCTTTGATCTAGCTCTCAGAAACCCAAGATCGAAATTGACGATCAGGCTGGTCGACATATGGAATTGGCGTGAAAAGGAGGATGCTTCAAAATTGATCGGAGAAGGAGATCAAGACCCTTCAAGGTTTAGCACTGTAGGTCAGATAGACAAGTGATCGACTATTCTCGCACTCTAAAAAGAACATAAGTATATTTCGTGCATTGAAGGTTTAAATGTTCTACATATTTCCCTCTGATATATGTTCCATACATGCAAGCTAGATGGTAGGTTAGCCATAAAAAGAAGTGGAATACAACTAGCATTGATGTGTACGTTCTTTGCTCCATATTTCGTGTCAAAACTCTCTAGAACCCATGTAAATATCTTGTGTGCATACGAAATATCTTATTTGAGTAAATCAAGTAGAATCCTCGATTCCACGACTCGATCTTACGACTCGATTCTGTCCGAGGAAAACCGATCCGACTCCGAATCCCGACTCTGACTACCTTGCACAGAAGGATCCGACGAACGAGCATAACTTGGATCGCATTAATGAGCTTGATTCTCTTGTTTATCATGTTCTGTACGCACGTCTGGAGCCCAGTCAGCTCGTCCGAAGAGCTCCAGACCATGCCCTTCTCTTGCCAGGAGGTGAGCCGCATCGGGACTCCGAATCGGAATGCGGGGGTCACTGCCCAATTGGTGTCGTGTGGCTCGGTGATGTAGAACCACCCCGACTGTCACCCTTTTACAGTCTCCACAAAGGATCCTTCGAGCCAGGTGACATTGGGCATCTTCCCCACCATGGCGCCTCCGCACTCTGCTTGTTGGCCACTCACCACCTTCGGCTTCACATTGAAGGTCTTCAGCCATAGGCCAAAGTGAGGTGGGATGCGGAGGAAGGCCTCGCACACAAGAATAAATGTCGAGATGTTGAGGATAGAGTTGGGGGCCAGATCATGGAAGTCCAGCCCGTAGTAGTGCATCAGTCCGCGGATGAACGGGTGGAGGGGGAATCCCAGCACGCGGATGAAGTGTGTGAGGAACACCACCCTCTCTTGGGGCTCCGGGGTGGGAACGATTTGTCCCTTGGCTGGAAGTCGGTGAGCGACTTCCTTGGCTAGGTACTCGGCCTCTCGAAGCTTCTTGATGTCCTTCTTCTCGACGGAGGAGGCCATCCACTTGCTTCCTGCTCCGGATCTAGACATGATTGGAGTGCTTTTTTGGGCGGAGAAGGCGAGAGCTTGGGCGCTGGAGCTCGAGGATGGATGGGCAGAGGAAGGAGAAGGCATGGGTGAAGGAGGATGAATCCTTATCCCTTTATAAAGGCGGTAGAAGTCATGCGCCTCCCCACTCGCCTTAAAATTCGCCTATTTCCCAAGCGCCGGGCAGATGACACGGTTGGGTTACCCATGCCTGTATTGATGAGAATCTCGTGATAAGGGGACACGATCTCTGCTTTGACAAGACGTGCCAATGAAACCCACCTTGAAATATGGAGCGGCAGGCTAAAAAAGGTTCGAATAATGACCGGGTACTGGCGTGATGTCACGCTACAAAAAGTTGTCAGCAAATTGGACTCGTGAAGGTTGTGTGTGGTACTTGTTTTGTAGAGCCGGACACATTTTCTATGTTCGGAAGGCTATGTTGGAGTATTCGGAGAAGGAACCCGCCTTGCAATGCCGAAGACAATCTGCGTGCCGGACTCATCGTCCTTGAAGCCTATTTAGGGGCTACTGAGGGAGTCCTGGATTAAGGGGTCCTCGGACAGCCGGACTATATACTTTGGCCGGACTGTTGGACTATGAAGGCACAAGATAGAAGACTTCGTCCCGTGTCTGGATGGGACTCTCCTTTGCATGGAAGGCAAGCTTGGTGATTCGGATATGTACATTCCTTTCTCTGTAACCGACTTTGTACAACCCTAGCCCCCCCCCTCCCGGTGTCTATATGAGGGTATAGACTTCTAGGGTTTAGCAACAACAACCATAACCTCATAGGCTAGACTTCTAGGGTTTAGCCATTACGATCTCGTGGTAGATCAACTCTTGTAATACTCATTTTCATCAAGATCAATCAATCAGGAAGTAGGGTATTACCTCCATAGAGAGGGCCCAAACCTGGGTAAACATTGTCTCGCCCGCCTCCTGTTACCATTAGCCTTAGACGCATAGTTCGGGACCCCCTACCCGAGATCCGCCGGTTTTGACACCGACATCACCCCCGAACACCAGCTCCGAACTCTCGAGGTCTGTGTTATGCAAGCTCGTCCAGGGAACTTCTGTCCCTCCCAACTCCACGGACTCTCACTTCCCCGTCCAAACCTCGCTTTTAAATGAAGCCCTGGACTTAATGCGATATCCCCCGAACACCAGCTCCGAACTCTCGAGGTCTGTGTTATGCGAGCTCGACCAGGGAACTTCTGTCCCTCCCAACTCCACGGACTCTCACTTCCCCATCCAAACCTCGCTTTTAAACGAAGCCCTGGACTCAATGCGATATCTCGCCATTACAGAAGAATCACTGCCTAACTACACCCAACCCATACTAGGGGCTGAGAGCGGGGAATTTTTTGTCCCACCCACCACCCACTTCATCGCCACTATCGAAGACTTGACCGACATGCTAGATTACGCCTCTGAAGACATCGACGGTAAGACGACGATGCCAAAGAGGAGCAAAGCCCGAACCCGCCGTTTATCGGACGCTGGATGACCACTTCCACATATGATGTGTACATGGTGGACACACCGAAAGAGGATGACGGCGATGGTGGGAAAGGTCCCGTCGAGGACATGCCTTCATTAGTCACCACCAAAGCATCGACGTTAGCGACTCTGCTCGAAATCGCGTCGCAAAAAAGACAGCAATACCGACACCGGAGACAATAATACTCCGGATAACACTGAATACCAAGAAGCCCCTATCAAGCCAACATCCAAATAGGATGATTGGGAGGATGGGCAAGTTAACCCCGACGATCCTGTCGGGAACAAGGGCTCGGAGGATAGTAACTACCTACCAATCTCCGAAGAGGATGAGAGCTTCGGCAACGAAGACTTCATCATACCAGAGGAACCCCTCAAACAAGAGCGCTTTAAGCATCGGCTAATAGCCACGGCAAGAAGCCTGAAAAAGAAGCGGCAGCAACTTCAAGCTGATCAGGATTTACTCAATGACAGATGGACTAATGTCCTGGCAGCCAAGGAATACGGCCTCGAGCGCCCAACTAAGAGTTACCCAAAGCGCAGGCTGCTATTCCAATTCAATGACGAGGTCCCGGAACCTATACCGACAGTGCGTAACGCCACGGATGGACCTGACCGACCACCTCATGGCCGAGACAGAGCGGCAACTCAAGCCGAACACCAGACCGCACCACCTCGCCCTAGAGGCAGAGAGACAGTGGCTGCAGGACACACGTACGACCTGCGACAGGACATGGACCATAGAGCCGGTCATACCATATCAATCTATGGATCAAGGGGACGTGCACCAGCGCGAGAAGATGGCCATCAAGCCTGGCGCGACAAGCACAACCTCACCCGGGCTGAAAACCGCATACAGACTTCATCTGAACTGCGTCGTGACGTCGCCCGATACAGAGGCGCCGCACACCCCCTATGCTTCACCAATGAGGTGATGGAGCACCAGTTCCCAGAAGGGTTTAAACCCATGAACATTGAATCATACGATGGCACAGCAGATCCTGAAACATGGATTGAAGATTTTCTTCTCCACATCCACATGGCTCGTGGTGATGACTTACATGCCATCAAGTACCTCCCTCTAAAAGTTAAGGGACCAACATGACACTGGCTGAATAGCCTCCCAGAAAACTCTATTGGTAGCTGGGAAGACTTGGAGGATACCTTCAGAGACAACTTCCAAGGTACCTATGTTCGGCCCCTAGACGCCGATGACCTTAGTCACATAATCCAGCAACCCAACGAATCAGCCCAAAAGCTCTGGACTAGGTTCTTAATCAAAAAGAACCAGATTGTGCATTGTGCGAATGATATGTCTCCAACGTATCTATAATTTATGAAGCATTCATGCTATTTTATTATCTGTTTTGAATGATTACGGGCTTTATTATACACTTTTATATTACTTTCGGGACTAACCTATTAACCGGAGGCTCAGCCCATATTGTTGTTTTATTGCCTGTTTCAGTATTTAGAAGAAAAGGAATATCAAAGGGAGTCCAAACGGAATGAAACCTTCGGCCGCGTGATTTTTGGAACGAACGTGACCCAGGAAACTTGGAGTGCAAGCCAGGGGAGCATTGAGGAAGCCACGAGATAGGGGGCGCGCCCACCCACCCCCCTGGCGCGCCCTACCCTCTCGTGGGCCCCTCAAGGCTCCCCCGACCAACTTCTTTCGCCTATATATTCCCATATACCCTAAAAACATCGAGACAGAAGATAGATTGGGAGTTCCGCCGCTGCAAGCCTCTGTAGCCACCAAAAACCTCTCAGGAGCCCGTTCCGGCACCCTGTCGGAGGGGGGATCCCTCACTGGTGGCCATCTTCATCATCCCGGCGCTATCCATGATGAGGAGGGAGTAGTTCACCCTTGGGGCTGAGGGTATGTACCAGTAGCTATGTGTTTGATCTCTCTCTCTCTCTCGTGTTCTCTCTATGGCACGATCTTGATGTATCGCGAGCTTTGCTATTATAGTTGGATCTTATGATGTTTCTCCCCCCTCTACTCTCTTGTGATGAATTGAGTTTTCCTCTTGAAGTTATCTTATTGGATTGAGTCTTTTATGATTTGAGAACACTTGATGTATGTCTTGTCGTGCTTATCTGTGGTGACAATGGGATATCACGTGCCACTTGATGTATGTTTTGGTGACCAACTTGTGGGTTCCGCCCATGAACCTATGCATAGGGGTTAGCACACGTTTTCGTCTTGACTCTCCGGTAGAAACTTTGGGGCACTCTTTGAAGTACTTTGTGTTGGTTGAATAGATGAATCTGAGATTGTGTGATGCATATCGTATAATCATACCCACAAATACTTGAGGTGACATTGGAGTATCTAGGTGACATTAGGGTTTTGGTTGATTTGTGTCTTAAGGTGTTATTCTAGTACGAACTCTTGGTCTGAAAGAATAACTTTGAGGTGGTTTCGTACCCTACCATAATCTCTTCGTTTGTTCTGCGCTATTAGTGGGTTTGGAGTGACTCTTTGTTGTATGTTGAGGGATTGTTATATGATCTATCTATGTTATTATTGTTGAGAGAACTTGCACTAGTGAAAGTATGAACCCTATGCCTTGTTTCCTACCATTGCAATACCGTTTACGCTCACTTTTATCTTTAGCTACCTTGCTCTTTTTATATTTTCAGATTACAAAAACCTTTATCTACCATCCATATTGCACTTGTATCACCATCTGTTCGCCGAACTAGTGCACCTATACAATCTACCATTGTATTGGGTGTGTTGGGGACACAAGAGACTCTTTGTTATTTGGTTACATGGTTGCTTGAGAGAGACCATTTTCATCCTACGCCTCCTACGGATTGATAAACCTTAGGTCATCCACTTGAGGGAAATTTGCTACTGGCCTACAAACTTGTGCACTTGCAGGCCCAACAACGTCTACAAGAAGAAGGTTGTGTAGTAGACATCAAGCTCTTTTCTGGCGCCGTTGCCGGGGAGGTAAGTGCTTGAAGGCATATCTTTAGATCTTGCAATCGAATCTTTTTGTCTCTTATTTTATCACTAGTTTAGTTTATAAAAATAAAACTACAAAAAAAATGGAGTTAAGTTTGTCTCATACGCTTCATCTTTTTAATATCTTTTGTGAGTATGATGAAAAGGAAAATTGTGCTCAAGTGCTAGAAGAAGAGGTCTATAAAATGTTTGGTATTAAATCTTTGTATGATGAGCATGATTGCAATGTTGTTAGTATGAATTCCTTGAATATCCATGATGCTAATGATATGCAAAGCCACAAGCTTGGGGAAGCTATGTTTGATGAAGATGATATGTTTAGTCCCGCAAGTTTTGATGAGAATATTTATTATGATGAAAGCATGCCTCCTATTTATGATGATTATATTGATGAAAGTGAGTTTGTTAGAGTGTCAACTTTAGGAAGTAATGATCCCACTATTCTGGAGGATGTTGAATCTTATAATATTTATGAAAGTGGATTTGGAAGAGTGTCAACTTTATTTAGTGATGATTCCACTATTTCGGAAGAGGTTCCAATTGATTATGAGAACAAAGTTGCTATCTATGATGATTATTGTGATGACTTGTATGCTATTAAGAATAGTGATAACCATGAAACTTGTCATCATGATTTTAGTTTTCAATTGGATTATGCCTCACATGATACTTATTTTGTTGAGTTTGCTCCCACTACTATTCATGAGAAGAAATTTGCTTATGTGGAGAGTAGTAATTTTTCTATGCTTGTAGATCATGAAAAGAATGCTTTAGGTGCTGGTTATATTGTTGATTTCCTTCATGATGCTACTGAAAATTATTATGAGGGAGGAACATATGCTTGTAGGAATTGCAATAATATCAAGTTTCCTCTCTGTGTGTTGAAAATTCTGAAGCTATGCTTATTTTACCGTCCTATGCTAGTTGATTATTGTTCCCATAAGTTGTTTTCTCATAAAATCCCTATGCATAGGAAGTGGGTTAGGCTTAAATGTGTTAGTCATATGCTTCATGATGCTCCTGTTAACTTTCAATTCTTATCTTTTATGTGAGCATCATTGCCATCATCATGCCTAGCTAGAAAGGCATTAAAGAAAAGCGCTTGCTGGGAGACAAACCAATATTTATCCTTACTGTTTTTGTGTGTTCACATGATTATGCTACTGTAGTAATCATGTTTTATAGCTTTTGATTCAATAAAGTGCCAAGTAAGACCTTTAGGATAGCTTACGATGATAGTTGTGTTGATCCTGCTGAAAATCAGAAACTTTTGCACCCAATAAATTAGTTTTGTTAATTCATAAAAACGTGATATTGATCTGATTCTTTTTGATATGGATTGGTACACAAATAGCTTAGGACTTCCTAATTTGGTAGGATTTTCGGAGTTCCAGAAGTATGCGTTTTATACAGATTACTAGAGACTGTTCTGTTCTTGACAGATTCTGTTTTCTATGTGTTGTTTGCTTATTTTGATGCATCTATGGCTAGTATTAAGTGGTATGAACCATAGATAAGTTATAATGCAGTAGATATTACACCAATATGAATTTAGAATGAGTTCATTACAGTATCTAAGTGGTGGTTTTATTTTCTTATACTAACGGAGCTTACGAGTTTTCTGTTGAGTTTTGTGTTGTGAAGTTTTCAAGTTTTGGGTAGAGATTCAATGGACTATGGAATAAGGAGTGGCAAGAGCCTAAGCTTGGGTATTCCCAAGGCACCCCAAGATAATATTCAAGAATAGCCAAAAGCCTAAGCTTGGGGATGCCCCGGAAGGCATCCCCTCTTTCGTCTTTGTTCATCGGTAACTTTACTTGGAGCTATATTTTTATTCACCACATGATATGTGTTTTGCTTGGAGCATCATTTTCTTTTGTTAGTATTAGCTTTCTGTTATTTAGAGTAATGTTTTGCATCTTTATTTTCAATAAAAATGTCAAGGATAGCATTTACCATGCTTATTTTGCTAGTATACATGTTGCTGTTTGAAAATAGAAAGTTTACCGCTGTTGCAAACATTCCCTAGAAAAGTCAGAGGATGATATAATGTCGAATTTTTTTGCATATTGAGATCTGATAAATCTTCTACAGCTTAGTATTTTTCTCATAATTTTTGGAGCTAGGGAAGTATTTATACTCTTGCATTCTTTACAGACTGTACTGTTTTGGCAGATTGCTGTTATGCTTGCATTGTTTGCTTATGTTTGCTTGTTTAATGATTCTATTGGAGGATAGGAGTATTAAATATGCAGAGGAATTTAGTATGCAATGTTGAATAATAATTTTAGTGATTTCTTACAGTAGAAAATGGTAAGTTTTTGCATTGGTTTATACTAACCTATCTCACAAGTTCTTGTTGAGTTTGTTGTGGATGAAGCTTTTGATAAAAAGAGAAACCATGATATGAGAGGAATTAAGGAGACACAAAAGTTCAAGCTTGGGGATGCCCAAGGCACCCGAAGATAATATTTCAAGAAGTCTCAAGCATCTAAGCTTGGGGATGCCTCGGTAGGCACCCCACCTTTCTTCTTCAACAACTATCGGTTAGTATCGGTTGAGCCTAAGTTTTTGCTTCTTCACATGAGCTGTGCTATCCTAGCAATGTCATTTTATTTTGCTTTTCTTGCTGTTTGAATAAGATACCAAGATCTGAAATTCTTAAATGAGAGAGAGTCTTCGCATAGTTGCATAATTATTTATCTACTCATTGATCTTCACTTATATCTTTTTGGAGTAGTTTGTCATTTACTCATGTGCTTCACTTATATCCTATGAGTAAATGGTTGAATGAGTTGAATGTCATAAATCTGAAATTATATATGCCTCATTTGCTTATCCCATGGGGAGTAATGACTTCACGTCTAAGAAGTAGAGGTTGTAAATTTATTGAAGGTTAGCAAGCATTGTATTGGTCATTTGAACAATTCTTGAAAGAATATTGAAGGAAGAGAGATTCCACATGTAAATATACTATCCTAGACATCTTTTATAGTTGGGAGCACTCATTAAGTATGACATGCTAAAGAGTTGATGTTGGACAAGGAAGATAATGTAATGGGTTATGTTTTCGCACATCTCAGTTAAAGTATATTGTTATGGATCATTCAAACATGTTGAGCTTGCCTTTCCCCCTCATGCTAGCCAAATTCCTTGCACCAAGTAGAGATAATACTTGTGCTTCCAAATATCCTTAAACCTAGTTTTGCCATGAGATTCCACCATACCTACATATGGATTGAGTAAGATCCTTCAAGTAAGTTGTCATCGGTGCAAGCAATAAAAAATGCTCTCTAAATATGTATGATCTTTTGGTGTGAA
This sequence comes from Triticum aestivum, assembly GCF_018294505.1. Lineage (NCBI taxonomy): Eukaryota > Viridiplantae > Streptophyta > Magnoliopsida > Poales > Poaceae > Triticum > Triticum aestivum. The sequence continues at coordinate 125,200,874 of NC_057804.1, forward strand.
GAAAATAGCTTTATACGATCTTGTTATTGAAGCAATAAAAGCGACGGAATGCATAATAAAGGTCCATATACAAGTGGAAATATAAAGTGATATTCATTCGCATTAACATTTTGTGCATCCAACCCTAAAAGCGCATGACAACCTCTGCTTCCCTCTGCGAAGGGCCTATCTTTTACTTTATGTCTTTTACTTTATGCAAGAGTCAAGGTGATCTTCACCTTTCCCTTTTTCATTTTATCCTTTGGTAAGCACCTCGTGTTGGAAAGATCCTGATATATTGTCACATCCCTAGTTCTGGCCTGACCTATGCTTGCTTCCATCTGTGCATCATGTTTAAATTTTTGAAACTTGAACTGAGGAAATTTGGAAGCCTCAAAACCCTAAATAAAAGAAGGGCAAAAACCCTAAAAATCTCATTCATTGTTCCAAAATGCTCTTCTTAAATGTTTGATAATTTTTGTCAAGGGTTCTGGTCCCAACCAAAATATTGAACATTTTTAAGGATTTATTTTTGGGACTTTGAATTTAATTCATTAGCTTTTTGAATTTGAATTATATTCATATAATTAGAATATAATTTCAAATACCCCTGAAATATTTTATAAGCTTTTGGAAAAGTCCATCTAGCAAAATAAAAATATTCAGAGGAGCTTTTGGCATTGTTTGAATTATTTTTAAATTCAAAACAGTGGCAAAATAAATTGAAAAAAAAACAAAACAGAAGAAAAATTAAAAAAGAGCAGAAGGACTACCTGGCGCTCACCTCTCAGCCCACCTGGCCGGCACTGTGGCTGAGGCCTGGCCCAGCCCACCACCGCCACCTCCCCATGTCGTCTTCCTCCCCCTCACCCCAAAGTAGCTCGGTGGCGAGCGCCGACGCGCCCCGCCACCTCCTGGTTGCCTGCTTCCCCTGGCCTCCTATAACGTCGCCACGCACACCCCCCCCTCGAACCCTCTCACTCTTCCCCATGGCCCTCCTCTCCTCTGCTCCCTCTCTCTCGCCCGGACCAAACGCGCCCGTCGCCGCCGTCCAAATCCCAGCGCTGGCCACCGTCGTCGTCTCGCTTCCACCAGCTGTCCAAAAGCTTCGCCAAGCCCCGACTAACCTCTCCACCGAAGGACGCGAGCCCGAAGGCCCCGCATCGACGCCACCATCGCCGTCTCCGAGCTCTGCTCCGCCGGATGCCACCGCTCGATTCGTCGTCCGTAGTTCATCCCCGAGCCTGACGAGACCTCCATATGACTCCCTGTGAGCCCCTCTCCCTTTCCCCTCATACCCCGTGGTGGATTTGGTTCGCTAGCTCGATTCCCGCCATCGCCGAGAGCTTCTGCCGTCGTGTCTCATCGCCGCCGTGGCCTGAGCTCGATCTGCTCACGTCCGAGCACGCGGTAGTGCTCCAGGAGCTCCCCTGGTGCTCCTGCGCCGCTCAACCTGCTCGCTAGCAAGCTGCAGCCCCGCGCCCCGGCCAAGCCCGAGCATCGCCGCCGCCAAGCTCATCGCCGGTGCCGCTACAGCCCGCATCAGCTCCAGCCACCACCACCATCGCACGCGCCCTGCTGCGGGTGTTCCAACGCACCCGGCCGCGCGACCTCCCGTCGTCGGAGTTGGCCGGACGAGCGACCTCGCCGTGCCCTGTTACGCCAGCGGCTAAACGCCGATTAGAGCTGACGTGGAGCATTAGGTTAGGTGCTAATCACTCGGTTAATTAAACCCTTGTGCATGACATGTGGGACCGCTGCTGTTAAAAACACGGGTTAAGTTAAATAACCCCCTGTTAACTCTCTATCTCACTGACATGTGGGCCTCGGTGTCAGGTTTGACCAGGACCAGTCCCTGTTGACCTTCTGACGTCACACTGACGTCAGGCTGACGCAGTAATGAATTACTGGAATTATTATAATTCAGGAAATTCCAGAAAATTGTATAAACTTCTAAAAATCATAGAAATTCAACCGTAACTCCAAATTAAATAATTTATATATGAAAAATTATCAGAAAAATTCAAGGAATCCATCTGTGCCATTTCCATGCATGTTAGAACAACTTATCACTACTGTTTAGGACAATTCAATTAAATGGCATTTAAATAATCACATGTGGAGTTTGAATTTGAACCTAGGGTTCAAACCAACTCCATTTAACTTGCTGCTAGTTGCATTAGCTCAAATCACATCATATTGCCATGTCACACATGCATCATATTGTCGCATTGCATTGATTGTGTTCTTCCTTGTTTGCCGGTAATTGTCCCCTCTCGATAGACGTATACCGACGATGTGATCGATGACGCCGATGAAGAGCTATATTATCTTCAGAAGTGCCAGGCAAGCAAAACTCTCTTGTTCATTCCGATAAAATCCCACTCTCTCGCTCCTGCTCTCTTTTACTGCATTAGGACAACAACGACATATTTGTTACTTGCTGCGGTAGTTGAACCCCTTTATCCTCTGCATGACCTGTCATTGCCACAGTAAATAGATGAAACCCACTAGCATGAGTAGGATTTGTTTGAGCCCTGATGTGCCTACTCATTCATGCTTGTTTGTCATGCCTGCTACTGCTTAGAGTTGAGTCAGGTCTGATTCATCGGGGATGAATCAGAGGTGTGTGAACATGTCCTACTGTGTGTGAGCTAAGTGTATGAACACGATTTGGTAAAGGTAGCGGTGAGAGGCCATGTAGGAGTACATGGTGGGTTGTCTCATTGCAGCCGTCCTCAGGAACTGAGTTCTGTGTTTGTGATCCATGATCAGTTACTACCACACATTGGGCTCCGGGCGCTCCAAGCTCTCTCAACTTATTAATCAACTTGATCTTTGTCCAGGAGTTGCAACTAGTTTCTGGTGTTTGTAGGTAGTGTTAGTAGTCTACCAAGTGGCACCCGGTACAGGTGGGCTTGGGACAGACTAGGCACAGTGGCACGGTGTACCAAGTGGCACCCGGATGGTGGGCTTGGGAACCCTGCTCACATCGTTTGGGGCCGTAAGCGACACCCCGGCCGGATCTCCTTACGGATGGAACCCGAATAGGCGATAAACCTGGACTAGAGACTTGTTCAGTTAGTCAGGTCGTGGCCGACTCCCTCGCCCGGCTTCCGCTTGAAGGTTGCCGAGGTACATGACGTGTACAGGGCGATAAGTGGCGAAAGCGTGTGTGAAGAAGTACACCCCTACAGGGTTATCATTATCTATTCGAATAGCCGGATTCCTCGGATATGGAAACTTGGACCCCTTGCATAGTTCATAGACAAGTGAAAGTGGATACTCTAAAATACGCAAGATAAGCGTGAGTGCTATGGATGGCGTTCTCGTAGGGAGACGGGAGCGGATCCATAGTGGTGTATTGATATGGTGAATATGTGGACTCGTGTGCGCCACCTCAAAAGAGTTACTTGCAGTCGTAGTTCAGGATAGCCACCGAGTCAAAGCTGGCTTGCTGCAGTTAAACTCCACCACCCCTTTGTTGATAATGATGCATATGTAGATAGATCTGACGTAAGTCTTGCTGGGTACATTTGTACTCACGTTTGCCTATTTTATGTTTTTGCAGAGAGACTTCAGTCTCACTAGTAGTTCCGCTTGGACTTCGACGTTTAGCTTGTTACCTCAGCTACGATCTTGTGCCCTTGGCAGGATCTGGTAGATAGTCAGGCTTCTCAGCCTTTTTCATTTATAGTTGTCTGTACTCAGACATGTTAAGCTTCCGCTTGTGCTTTGACTTGTATGCTCTGGTTGTTGGGTCATGAGACCCATGTTTGTAATATCTCGCTCCTCGGAGCCTATTGAATAAACTACTTGAGTCGTAGAGTCATTTTGTGATGCCATGTTGTATTGCACATATCGAGCATATTGTGTGTATGTTATTGAAATGCTTGGTATGTGTGGGATCTGACTATCTAGTTGTTTATCTTTAGTAGCCTCTCTTACCGGGAAATGTCTCCTAGTTTTTCCACTGAGCCATGGTAGCTTGCTACTGCTCCGGAACACTTAGGTTGGCCGGCATGTGTCCTTCTTCGTTCCTGTATCTGTCCCTTCGGGGAAATGTCACGCGATGAATACCGGAGTCCTGTTAGCCCGCTACAGCCCGGTTCACCGGAGTCCTGCTAGCCCAGTGCTACAGCCTGGATTCACTCGCTGATGACCGACACGTTTGATGTTGGGTCATGGATGCCTGTCCCTGTAAGTTTGTGCCACTTTGGGTTTACGACTAGCCATGTCAGCCCGGGCTCCTTATCATATGGATGCTAGCGACACTATCATATACGTGTGCCAAAAGGCGCAAACGGTCCTGGGCAAAGGTAAGGCGACACCCGTGGGAATACCGTGCGTGAGGCCGCAAGGTGATATGAGGTGTTACATGCTAGATCGATGTGGCATTGAGTCGGGGTCCTGACAGCGTTGGTATCAGAGCTTGACTGCCTGTAGGATTACCAAGCCAAACTGGTCGAAGTTGAGTCTAGAAATTCTTACTTATATAAGGGAATTGATTGTGGGATGGAACGTAAGGCTCTTTTTACTCCTTTACCTTATGTCCTTCTGATCTGAGTCACCCTCTTCTTCTCTACGGGGTTAAGGAACTAGGTTTTCTCTTCTTTCTATCAGGATCACGTGTTGCTAATCCGTAGACTTATAAGATTGTTGGATTTAAGTCTCAGCTCAGTTTCTACTATTTCCGTATGTTAATTGTTGATCTCGAACCCTTGATATTGTGCTTCTGAGTGGTTATGCCACCATTTTTGTGAATGACTCAAATCTTTTTGAGCATTTACAGCCGTTATGCTGTCCGAGTCATCTCAGGTCTCTAAACAGTCTGATGCACTTGCAAATTCCTTCCTCCCGTTTCAATGTTCCTTTGGGCCAGATTAACCACACTAATCAGTGAGTTGAGGTACTCTGTTACCTTGACATATATGTTTGAGACATTATTATGACCCTAGGTGTCTTAGGGGATCATCTAGTAATTTAGCTATGATTTGTGTTCTAGTGTGATGATTTTGGCCTTTATTCTCGAAAGCATCCCGTGATGCCACTTAGTAGTAGGTATCCTACTCCTTGGGTTTTGAACCCAAGATTCACCCTACTTACCTCGTGTTGATAGTGTTGCTAGTTCCTTTAGGATATTAGTAACTTTGCGATAGTCCTCGAAGTTCGTGGTATTTCCTTCTTCTAAATACTATGAACCGTTTAGGGCAGATGCTCCTCGCTGATCAAAAGATCACAACCAGAGTGCTCTCGATGAGTTCTCCATTATATATTGTGACTCTGCCAGTTCTACCTTTCCGCATGGATTGTCCGGAAGAAATATGTTGAACTCGTTCGACATGCTAATCCATGCATCCACAACTCAGAAAATTGTATGTTCCTTTGAGTTGTCCCTCTTTAGTTGTCCTCTGACCCTCGTCTATCAATTGATAGTCAAGGGTATGCGTGCGTTCGTTTATCGATGCCTATTACTCTTGTGGTCCGTCAAGCCATTCTATCTTGAATGACTTGGAGAAACAAACTCCAGTACCTCATCCATATCTAGGATTGGGTCAAAGTAGTTGTACTCTGCAGATCAAGTTGTCAACCCAGCTTTTGATTCTGTTCTACCCTGAAGTATTACCGTCTTTATGTCAGGATTCTCATGAGGATTGCACCGGCCCTTGTGAATTCTTGAGGTAGGGATACTTCTCGCCATCATTACTCATTCCTCGGTTTCGTGTTGTCGCAACCGGAATGCCGACAAGTGAACTATGATGTGTGAAATCCATACTCCCAGCAACCTCGTTGTTTGGTAGTTAATGGACAATAACCTCATTCTTAACGTGTTGGTTCTTGAATCATCATTTTAAGATTGGCCGTGCTACCTTGTCCATCTTTCCGGTGCACTCCTCGATCAATGAGTTGGGATTGTGCCAATCCCTCGCTCTTGTGATCATATCATCTTGCCCTGAAAAGCAGGATTGTTCTCGAGCTTAGTAACATATCGGTGGTTCGTGATTTTCTGAATATCTTCTCAGAAGTATTACCAGGTTGTCACCCGACCGCTATGTTGAGCTCGTGATCAAGTTGGTTTATCCTTGTAAACCACCCCTTCTCCAAGAATCTGTGTGGGATACCCCTGAGCTAGTTGGCTAAGCTGAACAACAACTTGGAGAGTTGGAAGATGGAAGCTTGCCCGACTTAGTTCGTTCCAAAGGGATATTCTTGTGTAGTGTGTGTTGAAGAAAGATGATATCTTCATCAATTGGTCCTTGTGATCAATTGTTGGATCTATTATCTTACCCAAACCTTTGATTTGAGTATGGGCTATCGTCAAATCAAATCCGAACCAACGATGTTCGTAATGTTGTCTTACTCGTGGATTTTCCTCGAGCGTACACCATTATATCGTTTGGGTCTGACTAGTGCTATCACTCGTTCACATAATTATGGAACTCCTTCTTCATGGAAACCAGGATGAGTTGTTGTTGAGCCCATCAGCAATATATTTAACCTCTCCATGATTATGTTGAACATCCAGCTAGTATTGGAAACTTTTCTAAGCATTATCTTCATGACCGCTCATGGAGCATATGTCCGGATGAAAGATGTGACTTTCTCTAATTCACGTGCACTTGGTGTAAGTTGCCGCCATGTATCCGAGAAAGTTTGTTTTTGCTTCCTTGGAATCATCCCAAGTCAGTCATGCATGTGTGAAGTATACATTGGATTGTGAGATTAGCTACCTCCATTCTATATGTGTCCCGAGCACACCAAGCCACTGATTGATTTGTTCAAGGAGAAGAAGTTCCTTCTTAAGAGTATACCTTATGCAAGGACTTCGATATCCTCGATGATGGTTTCCCCCTGAACTCGGTAGTGTTTTATTATAAGACTACCATGTGTTCATGTTTGTCTGTGACAGCGTGTTCACACGTGTGTAGCAGAACCAGCTCATGTTTTGGAGCTTACTATCATAGTTCATTTCCCGAGAATCTTGCAACGTCATCTCGTCGATTTGTGTTGCAAACTTTCATTTCTCTTCCTAGACTCGATGGGTCTGGAATATCCTGACACCAACCAGATCTGAATCTCAGGCAGATATGATGGTTGGAACATTTCCCCAAGAACTATAATATTGGTTCCTCGATAACTGGTAAAGTGGATGTCGTGGCCAGCACCACCCAGCCGAAAGACCTATTATTGTAGTATCTTGATTGAAGAAGTTGGCCACCTCCCCATAAGGATTTCGTAGGATTTACCTCCGTAACTGTTCCTTATGGATTCTATTGCTTCCGAAGTCCGACCTTTTACTTGATGTTCTAGTTATCAAACCATATCTATGAATGGGATACACTAGCACATCAAGGAGAACATTAGAAGCGGAGTGCTAAATGTCTCTCGGTCGATCATCCAGATTTTGTTTCCTTGGCCTCGCTAAGGTGAAATCTGAGAAAGTGTTATCTTCCTTTGCATCTGCATCATCCATCATCATTCATCATGGCAGCAAGTTGTGTTGCCAGGATCCTTGACATGGATATTGGTAAAATCTTGATGATTATGGAAATGCTCAAGTTCTTGAGAGCACGCGCAAGTGCTAGGTTTGATCGTCGACATTAACTGTATAGTGCTCTCAGTTTTCCTCGGCAATGCTATGACCTTTTCAAACAGTGAATTCACTCTCTATTGCTGGGTTCTTCCCCAGTTACCAGAATCATTCCCAGCATTTGCATTTTGTTCCCAGCTTGCACCACCAATGTGCCATTCTACCATGGGTCTCTTCCATTTCCGGTGGTAAGCAAATTCATCCATTACGTTGTCTTCAACAAGGTAATCCACATCACCCAAGTCCGAGTATGCCATTCTACCGAACCCCTCCAAGCGATCGCTCAAGATTTGCCTTAGGCTGGTATAAAGAGTTTCAATGGTCTCGGAATCAAAAGTAATTCTTTTTGCCACTTAAGGGGATATATCTACGAGTCACGGTTCCTAAGGTGCCCCGTTATGGTATCATGACAACTCAACTCCTTGCTACGTTGACAACCGTTCACCACCTTTTTAAGCGTGAAAATTGTTGTCTACCTAGTGAACCTTCGTCATCTGCTACACCCCCTTCCTATGGATGTGTGCTTCGCATCTCAGCTCGTGAGATGTTTCTATGTCTCATTCCGTGAGTAATCCTGAGTTGTTCGATCTCCGAGAAGATCGACCCTTCCAGAGTCTCCTTCTTCTCTCCATGTCATGTTGGCAGGATTTCTCAGAGCAAGACTTCAAGATAAAGATGGTGATTGAATCAACGTTCATTTAGCGTGCAACCTGGATCGTGAAGATTGTGTTAGGTTGCGTTCCCCATCGTCTTACCCTACACTTGAATCTCAGGCCGAGATTCTTGTTTAGTGGGGGTGAGTTGTCACATCCCTAGTTCTGGCCTGACCTATGCTTGCTTCCATCTGTGCATCATGTTTAAATTTTTGAAACTTGAACTGAGGAAATTTGGAAGCCTCAAAACCCTAAATAAAAGAAGGACAAAAACCCTAAAAATCGCATTCTTTGTTCCAAAATGCTCTTCTTAAATGTTTGATAATTTTTGGCAAGGGTTCTGGTCCCAACCAAAATATTGAACATTTTTAAGGATTTATTTTTGGGACTTTGAATTTAATTCATTAGCTATTTGAATTTGAATTATATTCATATAATTAGAATATAATTTCAAATACCCCTGAAATATTTTATAAGCTTTTGGAAAAGTCCATCTAGCAAAATAAAAATATTCAGAGGAGCTTTTGGCATTGTTTGAATTATTTTTAAATTCAAAACAGTGGCAAAATAAATTGAAAAAAAAAACAAAACAGAAGAAAAATTAAAAAAGAGCAGAAGGACTACCTGGCGCTCACCTCTCAGCCCACCTGGCCGGCACTGTGGCTGAGGCCTGGCCCAGCCCACCACCGCCACCTCCCCATGTCGTCTTCCTCCCCCTCGCCCCAAAGTAGCTCGGTGGCGAGCGCCGACGTGCCCCGCCACCTCCTGGTTGCCTGCTTCCCCTGGCCTCCTGTAACGTCGCCACGCACACCCCCCCCTCGAACCCTCTCACTCTTCCCCATGGCCCTCCTCTCCTCTGCTCCCTCTCTCTCGCCCGGACCAAACGCGCCCGTCGCCGCCGTCCAAATCCCAGCGCTGGCCACCGTCGTCGTCTCGCTTCCACCAGCTGTCCAAAAGCTTCACCAAGCCCCGACTAACCTCTCCACCAAAGGACGCGAGCCCGAAGGCCCCGCATCAACGCCACCATCGTCGTCTCCGAGCTCTGCTCCGCCGGATGCCACCGCTCGATTCGTCGTCCGTAGTTCGTCCCCGAGCCTGACGAGACCTCCATACGACTCCCTGTGAGCCCCTCTCCCTTTCCCCTCATACCCCGTGGTGGATTTGGTTTGCTAGCTCGATTCCCGCCATCGCAGAGAGCTTCTACCGTCGTGTCTCATCGCCGCCGTGGCCTAAGCTCGATCTGCTCACGTCCGAGCACGCGGTAGTGCTCCAGGAGCTCCCCTGGTGCTCCTGCGCCGCTCAACCTGCTCGCTAGCAAGCTGCAGCCCCGCGCCCCGGCCAAGCCCGAGCATCGCCGCCGCCGAGCTCATCGCCGGTGCCGCTACAGCCCGCATCAGCTCCAGCCACCACCACCATCGTACGCGCCCTGCTGCGGGTGTTCCAACGCACCCGGCCGCGCGACCTCCCGTCGCCGGAGTTGGCTGGACGAGCGACCTTGCCGTGCCCTGTTATGCCGGCGGCTAAACGCCGATTAGAGCTGACGTGGAGCATTAGGTTAGGTGCTAATCACTTGGTTAATTAAACCCTTGTGCATGACATCTGGGACCGCTGCTGTTAAAAACATGGGTTAAGTTAAATAACCCCCTGTTAACTCTCTATCTCACTGACATGTGGGCCTCGGTGTCAGGTTTGACCCGGACCAGTCCCTGTTGACCTGCTAACGTTACACTGACGTCAGGCTGACGCAGTAATGAATTACTGGAATTATTATAATTCAGGAAATTCCATAAAATTGTATAAACTTCTAAAAATCATAGAAATTCAACCGTAACTCCAAATTAAATAATTTATATATGAAAAATTATCAGAAAAAATTCAAGGAATCCATCTGTGCCATTTCCATGCATGTTAGAACAACTTATCACTACTGTTTAGGACAATTCAATTAAATGGCATTTAAATAATCACATGTGGAGTTTGAATTTGAACCTAGGGTTCAAACCAACTCCATTTAACTTGCTGCTAGTTGCATTAGCTCAAATCACATCATATTGCCATGTCACACATGCATCATATTGTCGCATTGCATTGATTGTGTTCTTCCTTGTTTGCCGGTAATTGTCCCCTCTCGATAGACATATACCGACGATGTGATCGATGACACCGATGAAGAGCTATATTATCTTCAGAAGTGCCAGGCAAGCAAAACCCCCTTGTTCATTCCGATAAAATCCCACTCTCTCGCTCCTGCTCTCTTTTACTGCATTAGGACAACAACGCCATATTTGTTACTTGCTGCGGTAGTTGAACCCCTTTATCCTCTGCATGACCTGTCATTGCCACAGTAAATAGATGAAACCCACTAGCATGAGTAGGAGTTGTTTGAGCCCTGATGTGCCTACTCATTCATGCTTGTTTGTCATGCCTGCTTCTGCTTAGAGTTGAGTCAGGTCTGATTCATCGGGGATGAATCAGAGGTGTGTGAACATGTCCTACTGTGTGTGAGCTAAGTGTATGAACACGATTTGGTAAAGGTAGCGGTGAGAGGCCATGTAGGAGTACATGGTGGGTTGTCTCATTGCAGCCGTCCTCAGGAACTGAGTTCTGTGTTTGTGATCCATGATCAGTTACTACCACACATTGGGCTCCGGGCGCTCCAAGCTCTCTCAACTTATTAATCAACTTGATCTCTGTCCAGGAGTTGCAACTAGTTTCTGGTGTTTGTAGGTAGTGTTAGTAGTCTACCAAGTGGCACCCGGTACAGGTGGGCTTGGGACAGACTAGGCACAGTGGCACGGTGTACCAAGTGGCACCCGGATGGTGGGCTTGGGAACCCTGCTCACATCGTTTGGGGCCGTAAGCGACACCCCGGCCGGATCTCCTTATGGATGGAACCCGAATAGGCGATAAACCTGGACTAGAGACTTGTTCGGTTAGTCAGGTCGTGGCCGACTCCCTCGCCCGGCTTCCGCTTGAAGGTTGCCGAGGTACATGACATGTACAGGGCGATAAGTGGCGAAAGCGTGTGTGAAGAAGTACACCCCTGCAGGGTTATCATTATCTATTCGAATAGCCGGATTCCTCGGATATGGAAAGTTGGACCCCTTGCATAGTTCATAGACAAGTGAAAGTGGATACTCTAAAATACGCAAGATAAGCGTGAGTGCTATGGATGGCGTTCTCGTAGGGAGACGGGAGCGGATCCATAGTGGTGTATTGATATGGTGAATATGTGGACTCGTGTGCGCCGCCTCAAAAGAGTTACTTGCAGTCGTAGTTTAGGATAGCCACAGAGTCAAAGCTGGCTTGCTGCAGTTAAACTCCACCACCCCTTTGTTGATAATGATGCATATGTAGATAGATCTGACGTAAGTCTTGCTGGTTACATTTGTACTCACGTTTTCCTATTTTATGTTTTTGCAGAGAGACTTCAGTCTCACTAGTAGTTCCGCTTGGACTTCGACGTTTAGCTTGTTACCTCAGCTACGATCTTGTGCCCTTGGCAGGATCTGGTAGATAGTCAGGCTTCTCAGCCTTTTTCATTTATAGTTGTCTGTACTCAGACATGTTAAGCTTCCGCTTGTGCTTTGACTTGTATGCTCTGGTTGTTGGGTCATGAGACCCATGTTTGTAATATCTCGCTCCTCGGAGCCTATTGAATAAACTACTTGAGTCGTAGAGTCATTTTGTGATGCCATGTTGTATTGCACATATCGATCATATTGTGTGTATGTTATTGAAATGCTTGGTATGTGTGGGATCTGACTATCTAGTTGTTTATCTTTAGTAGCCTCTCTTACCGGGAAATGTCTCCTAGTGTTTCCACTGAGCCATGGTAGCTTGCTACTGCTCCGGAACACTTAGGTTGGCCGGCATGTGTCCTTCTTCGTTCCTGTGTCTGTCCCTTCGGGGAAATGTCACGCGATGAATACCGGAGTCCTGTTAGCCCGCTACAGCCCAGTTCACCGGAGTCCTGCTAGCCCAGTGCTACAGCCTGGATTCACTCGCTGATGACCGACACGTTTGATGTTGGGTCATGGATGCCTGTCCCTGTAAGTTTGTGCCACTTTGGGTTTACGACTAGCCATGTCAGCCCGGGCTCCTTATCATATGGATGCTAGCGACACTATCATATACGTGTGCCAAAAGGCGCAAACGGTCCCGGGCAAAGGTAAGGCGACACCCGTGGGAATACCGTGCGTGAGGCCGCAAGGTGATATGAGGTGTTACATGCTAGATCGATGTGGCATTGAGTCGGGGTCCTGACATATATATATCCAATTGGGTGTAAGTTAGCATGAACTATTATTGCTGACATCACCCAAAGGTGAATACGTTGGGAGGCAATACTATAAGCCCCTATCTTTCTTAGTGTCCGATTAAAACTCCATAACCATTAGTATTGCATGAGTGTTAGCAATTGTAGAAGACTATATGATAGTTGAGTATGTGGAGTTTGCTATTCCTGAAAATAAGATGAATTGTAATTGTTTGATGACTCGGAATGAAGTTTGCTAGCTTTCAAGAAAGTTTATGGTCTATGCTTTAACATGTGAATTGCTTGATACTTGTTTGTGAAAAGTTTTATGAGATGAACTACTGTTGTGACATATAATCATGCTAGAAAAGGTGATTGAAATTATCATTGATCAAACTTGTGCACCTTCTAGCATTCACACTTCATAAATTCTTTCTTTTATCATTTACCTACTCGAGGACGAGCATGAATTAAGCTTGGGGATGTTGATACGTCTCCAACGTATCTATAATTTATGAAGCATTCATGCAATTTTATTATCTGTTTTGAATGATTACGGGCTTTATTATACACTTTTATATTACTTTTGGGACTAACCTATTAACCGGAGGCCCAGCCCATATTGTTGTTTTATTGCATGTTTCGGTATTTCGAAGAAAAGGAATATCAGACGGAGTCCAAACGGAATGAAACCTTCGGCAGCATGATTTTTGGAACGAACGTGACTCAGGAAACTTGGAGTGCAAGCCAGGGGAGCATCGAGGAAACCACGAGATAGGGGGGCGCCCACCCCCTGGGCGCGCCCTACCCTCTCGTGGCCCCCTCGAGGCTCCCCCGATCGACTTCTTTCGCCTATATATTCCCATATACCCTAAAAACATCGAGACAGAAGATAGATCGGGAGTTCCGCCGCCGCAAGCCTCTGTAGCCACCAAAAACCTCTCGGGAGCCCGTTTCGGCACCCTGCCGGAGGGGGGATCCCTCACCGGTGGCCATCTTCATCATCCCGGCACTATCCATGACGAGGAGGGAGTAGTTCACCCTTAGGGCTGAGGGTATGTACCAGTAGCTATGTGTTTGATCTCTCTCGCTCTCGTGTTCTCTTTATGGCACGATCTTGATGTATCGCGAGCTTTGCTATTATAGTTGGATCTTATGATGTTTCTCCCCCCCCCCTACTCTCTTGTGATGAATTGAGTTTTCCTCTTGAAGTTATCTTATTGGATTGAGTCTTTTATGATTTGAGAACACTTGATGTATGTCTTGTCGTGCTTATCTGTGGTGACAATGGGATATCACGTGCCACTTGATGTATGTTTTGGTGACCAACTTGCGGGTTCCGCCCATGAACCTATGCATAGGGGTTGGCACACGTCTTCGTCTTGACTCTCCGGTAGAAACTTTGGGGCACTCTTTGAAGTACTTTGTGTTGGTTGGATAGATGAATCTGAGATTGTGTGATGCATATCGTATAATCATGCCCACGGATACTTGAGGTGACAATGGAGTATCTAGGTGACATTAGGGTTTTGGTTGATTTGTGTCTTAAGGTGTTATTGTAGTACGAACTCTTGAATAGATTGGTCCGAAAGAATAACTTTGAGGTGGTTTCGTACCCTACCATAATCTCTTCGTTTGTTCTCCGCTATTAGTGGCTTTGGAGTGACTCTTTGTTGCATGTTGAGGGATTGTTATATGATCTATCTATGTTATTATTGTTGAGAGAACTTGCACTAGTGAAAGTATGAACCCTATGCCTTGTTTCCTACCATTGCAATACCGTTTACGTTCACTTTTATCTTTAGCTACCTTGCTATTTTTATATTTTCAGATTACAAAAACCTTTATCTACCATCCATATTGCACTTGTATCACCATCTCTTCGCCGAACTAGTGCACCTATACAATCTACCATTGTATTGGGTGTGTTGGGGACACAAGAGACTCTTTGTTATTTGGTTGCAGGGTTGCTTGAGAGAGACCATCTTCATCCTACGCCTCCTACGGATTGATAAACCTTAGGTCATCCACTTGAGGGAAATTTGCTACTATCCTACAAACCTGTACACTTGCAGGCCCAACAACGTCTACAAGAAGAAGGTTGTGTAGTAGACATTAGCAAACGCCGAAGCCCACACGGCCTTCAAACACATCATCCAAGCTGAGTGGCTCACCCGACACCTCGGCCAAGAGAAGCCAAAGTCCATGGCAGCCCTCACCGCACTTATAACCCGCTTTTGCGCAAGAGAAGATAGTTGGCTAGCTCATAGAAGCAATAGCACCAGCGACCCAGGCACCTCTAAAGCCAGGTCGGCAACGGCAAGCCACGACGCAACAAGCACAAGCGTCGAAACGATAACGAAGACACGACTGTCAATGCTGGATTAGTGGCCTCAAATCCGGTCAACGGAAGAAGCCATTCAAAGAAGGCAAAGATGGTCCATCTAGTTTGGACAGAATACTTGATCGACCTTGCCAAATTCATGGCACCCCCGATAAACCTGCCAATCACACCAACAAAAATTGTTAGGTCTTTAAACAGGCTGGCAAGCTCAACGCCGAACACAAGGGGAAAAGGCCGCCCAGCGAGGACGACGAAGAAGAGCCTCGCCCACTGAACATAGGGGGGCAGAAGAAATTTCCCCTCAAGGTTAAAATGGGGAATATGATCTACGTCACTTGTTGGGGAACATAGTAATTTCAAAAAAAATCCTACGCACACGCAAGATCATGGTGATGCATAGCAACGAGAGGGGAGAGTGTTGTCCATGTACCCTCGTAGACCGAAAGCGGAAGCGTTAGCACAACGTGGTTGATGTAGATGTACGTCTTCACGATCTGACCGATCAAGTACCAAACGTACGGCACCTCCAAGTTCAGCACACATTTAGCTCGATGACATCCCAGGAACTTCGGTCCAGCAGAGCTTTGCGAGAGAGTTCCGTCAGCGCTACGGTGTGATGACGGTATTGATGATGCTACCGATGTTGGGCTTCACCTAAGCACCGCTACAATATTACCGAGGTGTAATATGGTGGAGGGGGGCACCGCACACGGCTAAGAGATCAATGATCAATTATTGTTGTCTCTAGAGGTGCCCCCCTGCCCCCGTATATAAAGGAGCAAGGGGGGAGGCGCCGGCCAAGGAGGAGGGCGCGCCAAGGGGGGAGTCCTACTCCCACCGGGAGTAGGACTCCTCCTTTCCTTGTTGGAGTAGGAGAGGGGAAGGAAGGGAGAGAGGAGAGGAAGGAAAGGGGGGGCGCCGCCCCCCTCCTTGTCCAATTCGGACTAGAGGGGGAGGGGCACGCGGCCTGCCCTGGCTGCCCCTCCTCTTCTCCACTAAGACCCATGAGGCCCAATAAACCCACTGGGGGGTTCCGGTAACCCCCCGGTACTCCGGTATACGTCTGAAACCTTCCGAAACCATTTTGGTGTCCAAACATAGTCATCCAATATATCAATCTTTACGTCTCAACCATTTCGAGACTCCGCATCATGTTCGTGATCATATCCGGGCTCCGAACTACCTTCGGTACATCAAAACACAAAAACTCATAATACCGATCGTCACCAAACTTTAAGCGTGCGGACCCTACGGGTTCGAGAACTATGTAGACATGAACGAGACACATCTCTGGTCAATTACCAATAGCAGAACCTGGATGCTCATATTGGCTCCCACATATTCTACGAAGATCTTTATCGGTCAAACCGCATAACAACATATGTTGTTCCCTTTGTCATCGGTATGTTACTTGCCCGAGATTCGATCGTCGGTATCTCAATACCTAGTTCAATCTCGTTACCGGCAAGTCTCTTTACTCGTTACGTAATGCATCATCCTGCAACTAACTCATTAGTCACATTGCTTGCAAGGCTTATAGTGATGTGCATTACCGAGAGGGCCCAGAGATACCTCTCCGACAATTAGAGTGACAAATCCTAATCTCAAAATACGTCAACTCAACAAGTACCTTCGGAGACACCTGTAGAGCACCTTTATAATCACCCAGTTACGTTGTGACGTTTGGTAGCACACAAAGTGTTCCTCCGGTAAGCGGGAGTTACATAATCTCATAGTCATAGGAACATGTATAAGTCATGAAGAAAGCAATAGCAACATACTAAACGATCAAGTGCTAAGCTAGCGAAATGGGTCAAGTCCATCACATCATTCTTCTAATGATGTGATCCCATTGACCAAGTGATAACCCATATCTATGGTTAGGAAACTCAACCATCTTTGATCAATGAGCTAGTCAAGTAGAGGCATACTAGTGACACTATGTTTGTCTATGTATTCACACATGTATTATGTTTCCGGTTAATACAATTCTAGCATGAATAATAAACATTTATCATGATATGAGGAAATAAATAATAACTTTAGTATTGCCTCTAGGGCATATTTCCTTCATCACTCACATCCCCAAGCGAGAGCACAAGCGTGCATTAAGGGACGTCTACACCGTAGAGCCGGTCGCCCCAAAATTCAACCCATGGTCGGCGTGTCCAATCACCTTCGATCGAAAGAATCATCCGACCAGTATCCGTCACGGAGGATCGACAGCTTTGGTCCCTGACCCAATCATTAACGGATTCCACCTCACGCGAGTCCTCATGGACGGCGATAGTAGTCTTAACCTACTTTACCAGGACACTGTCCGCAAAATGGGCATTGACCCGTCACGAGTCAAGCCCACTAAAACTACCTTTAAAAGAGTAATATCTGGCGTAGAGGCCCGTTGCTCAGGCTCAATAACATTGGAAGTCATCTTCGACTCGCGAGACACCTTCCGCAACAAAGACTTGATCTTCGATATCATCCCCTTCCGCAGTGGCTATCACGCACTGCTCAGACGGACCGCTTTCGCTCGATTCAATGCGGCCCCGCACTATGCTTATTTAAAGCTCAAGATGCCCAGTCCACGCGGTGTCATAACAGTCAATGGAAACACGAAACGCTCCCTTAGTACGGAGGAGCACAGTGCAGCTTTCGCAGCCGAAGTACAGAGCGGCCCCCTCAAGCCGCACACCTCATCGGCCATCAAGCAGCTAGACTTTGTTAAAAGAGTCCAGTAAGTCCCACAAGCTGATGGCTCGGTACTTCCGGAGCTAGACTAGCAGTTTCGCCTCCGTCGACCGCCGCACACACCCGCGGAATTCGTACCGTGCATGCATCATTACGCACTCAAAATACCTTGGGCATTAACAGAGGCACAATACAGACAGGTCTATAGTACGGTTCAACCTTGTATGACCTTCCACCTTTCTTCGATTACTTTTTCTCTCCTACCACAGGTGCATTCGAACCTATATATCCTACGAACTTACAAGGACTCTCTTTGAGCCCGGTTTCGTGCGCATAACCGAAGACCGTTCCTTTTAACGAACCCCTCTCTACAAGGCGAAAGCGGCGCAGACATGCAGTAGGATATCCAAAGGACTCTTCAGACCAAACCTTATTCCAAGGACCTGTATTGAGCTTTTCTCCTTATTATTAGACCCTCAGCATGTAAAATGGCTTTGGTGCTTATGGTACCCTCTGTAAGATCACGTTTTGACGTATCAATCAGATCCTAGTGGGGACAATTTTTCGGTACCAACTTTATTCATAAAACTGTACTCCGTCTACCCAGTTGCCTCAACACCCATTGCCAGGGGCTCTATACGACCACATATGTGCCGCCAAACAAAAGCCCGAACAGCTTTGTAGCACACTTCGGCGTCCCGAACTTGGCATTATGTGCATCGGCTCTGAATCATGTCTTTGGTCAATAGTTGGGTTGCCCGGCTCCTGCGTTTGTTACCTTACATTCCATTTGTTCGGCTAGGGTAGTAAAGGGATAACTACTGCGATTGTGTTTCTGGTTCATCCGGTCAAGCACCTCAGTAGAGAAAGCCGAAAACTGGTTGTCATGATGCAGCGAGAGCTGGTCAGCCACTCAGCGACTTAGTAAATCTTTAATGATTTTTTCCGTATTAAACAAGGGACTATTTTTCCGGTCATGTACGTAACACATCCGCATTTGGACAACCGCACATGTACCAGGGGCTATTTTATAGCCCCATTGTCAAACTCCTATGGCTAAGTGAGAGTGGTAAAGCCATATAGTCTGATTGCCTAGTTCGCCGCACTGACACCTCCATTACGGACCAAGACGTTGGGACAAGAGTGCTCATGTGCCATTCTGAACACCCCCGTAGCATCTACGTGGGGGCCGAAGCCGACGACTAGAAAACTCTCAGGAATACAAAAACGGTCGCACATGAGGAAAGAACTTTCAGACAATGGCACAAATATATCACAAAGCCTTAATATATATAACAAACACGCCCGGGTCGTTCGGATACATTCATTCGAATATAATGTCCTTTGAGCATTGACCCTCTATCAAGCGAGCACCCTCTAGGACATCGTCTAAATAGCGCTTCGGCGTGTGGTGGTACTTGCCTTTGGGAGGACCCTCAACTGCGATAACGGCGGCCTTCATCTTCGCCCAGTGCACCTTGACACGGGCGAAGGCCATTCGTGCACCTTCTATGCACACTGACCACTTGATTGCATCAATTCGGGGCACGACATCGATGAGTCACCGCACTAGGCCAAAATAGCTGCTTGGAACGGGTTTGGTCGGCCATAGCCGGACTATGACCTCCTTCATGGCCGCTCCGGACATCTTATGCGGCTCGACCCACTGTGCCATTTGGTCGTTCAGCAGCGCCGAGCGCTCCTGCATTGCGAATTGCGACCAGAACAACTTCTCCATCGCATGCCCCTCTTGGGCTCGATATGCGCAGCGTCTGCGGTGCTCTTCGGAAGCTCCGCAAAGGCGTCTTGAGAACTCCATAGTCAATTAAGCAAGGCATACCTATGATCGCCAAACTTAGACTGTAAAAGAAAGGGCTTACCAGCCGTTATCTGTCCGGCCTGTCGGATCTCCTCGTGAATCGCTCGGGATTCAGACCACGCCTTTTGGGCTTCCTGAAGGGCCCTGGCGAGTTTGTCCACCTTAGCTTTATTCTCCTCCTCGAGGAGCTCGAACTTGCGAGTGGCGTCCTTGAGCTCTTGCTCAACTTTGGATACCCGCTCCTCGAACTAGCGTCGGGTGGCCTGTTCAGCCTTCAAATCGGCAGCCATTTTCTCAGCGACCGCATTGCTCACCCTTGCCTGCTCCTTCACGCGAGCAAGGTCACTCCTGAGGGTCTCGACCTCAGCAGCACCATCTGCAATTATTCATATAGCAGCGCGTAAGCTTCAACTTAGCATTTACAATCTAATTCAATTATATATGGAGTACTTGAAACATACCATGCGCCTCTTGAGCCGCATATTAATACGAATATTGTCCTCGTCGACCAGCTCCAGTTTCCGCTTTAGTTCGGAAACTTCGGCGGCCTGAGTGGTTGCCACTAACAGTGAAGCCTGTTTTTGTCAAAAAGATAAGTATGCTATTTCCTGCAGATATCTATAGATCCTCTGTTCGCCCTCCTTCATGGGCCAAATAGAGTCTCATGGGCTACTATCTATATACAGGCAGATTTGTCATATGGAAAGCGGCTAAAAGACATTACATCGCATACCTCGAAGCATGTTAGTAGGCTCGTGAAGGCTTCATTCAGCCCGCTCTTAGCGGACTGAACCTTCTCAACCACCATACCCATCAAGGTACGGTGCTCCTCCAAGATGGACACACTTTACAGAGCATCCATCAGCATGTTCGGCGCCTCTGCATTAGTAGAGGTCGCCGCTAGAATAGTCATCTCCCCCTCCCATGGAGGAGGCTGCTGATTCGATTCTGGAACCATTTGTGTCTCCGGAACAGTATCCTGCCGGGGGTCGGATAATCCAAGACCCCCGTCGCTGGTCTCCATGAGGGTTGTGCCCCTCATGTTCTCGGCAGCCAAGGCGTTATTCTCTGGCGCCATCTTGGTCCCCTCCCGCACTTCTCCGGAGCCCGGAGAAATCCTTTGGGACGACACTTCGGTGTCATCCGCCCTAGGAGGTGGGGAAGCTTGTGGAGGCGTCTCACTCTCCATCTTCTCTGGCGAAAGATCCCCCGATGACGATGACCCTTGAGGGATGTCACAGGCCGGACTGAAACATGAAATTTGATATTATTCTTATAATTTATAAAAAGATTGGACGTACATAAGGCATCCTAAGGCACTTTCGATTCGGCAAGGGGCTTGGCTCGAGGGCGGTGCTTGGGGACAGCTTCGGTGCCCAAATCCGAATCATCCGAGAGGGATATCTTTCCCCTGTTGGACGCCCCCTCCTCCGGATCTACGAAGGCTGCCCTCTGTTTCCCTTCAAGAGGAGGGTTATCTTCTTCCTCCTCCTCCTCGTCCCCGTCCTCGTCTTCGTCTCCCTCATGAGAGGAAGGAGCCTCGGTTCCTTCGGACATAACGCCCGAAGTATCTTCGTGATGGAGGCCACCTTCAGCCTCCTTGCTCTTCTTCTTCTTGTCCTTCTTCGCTGGCGCCTAGTAGGGCACTGGGACCAGCATCCTCATCAATAGAGGCTCGGCTGGATTTTCAGGGAGCGGGGTCGGACACTTAATCCGCTCCGCCTTCTTTATCTAGTCCTATTCAGGAGATGGAATTTTCAGTACCCCTCCCTAAGATTGACGAGCTAAGTAATGTTCGGAAATATGATACTTACTAACGATGCCAGATTGTTGCAGTCATGGCCGGTGTCGTCAGATGTCCTTGGCCACGTCTTCTGCTTCTTAAAGAGCAGCTTCCAGATCCCTTTGTGCATCGTGCCGAAGAATCGATGCAGGGTCCATGGCCCCTTCGGATTAAACTCCCACATTTTGAGAGGCCGTCGTTGGCAGGGAAGAACTCGGCGGATAAGCATCACCTGGATCAAATCAGCAAGGGTGATATCCTTTTTTATCATGCTCTTGATACGCTTTTGCAGCGTCGACACTTCATTAGGGGATCCCCAATCTAGACCCTTGTTGATCCAGGATGCGAGCCACAGTGGAGGCCCGGATCTGAAAGCAGGAGCGACCGCCCACTTGGAGCCGCGGGGTTTGGTGATGTAGAACCACTCCCACTGCCATACCTTAACAGTGTCCACAAATGTCCTATTGGGCCAGGTGGCGCTGGGAAGCTTGCTCACCATGGTGCCACTGCACTCTGCGTGTTAGCCCACAACCACCTTCGGCTTCACATTGAAGACCTTGAGACATAGGCTAAAGTGTGGGGGACACAAAGAAATGCCTCACACACGATGATAAACGCCAAGGTATGGAGGGAGGAATTCGGGGCCAGATCATGGAAATCCAACCCGTAGTAAAACATGAGGCCTCGGACGAAGGGATGAAGGGCAAACCCAAGTCCTCGGAGAAAGTGGGGGATGAACACCAACCTCTCGCCAGGCTTTGGGGTAGGGATAACCTGCCCGGGGGTAGGAAGCATGTGTGTAATCTCCGCTGTCAAATACCTCGCCTCACGCAAATCCTTGATGTTCTTCTCCGTTACAGAGGAGGCCATCCACTTGCCCTGGAAATCGGATCCGGCCATTGCTGGAGAAGTTGGGGCGAAGGTGAAGTTTAGAACTTGGGCGTTGGAGCTCGGAGATGGAAGGGCAGAGGAAGAAGATGGCGTGAGGTGAACAGATGGGTTATTGTCCTCTTATGGAGGCCGTGAATATCAAGCGCCCCCTCATAAGCCTTAAACCTCGCCTATTCCCAAGGAGACGTGCGAATGACACGGTTGGATTACCCAAACACGCATTGATAAGGATCCCGTGATAAGGGGACACGATCTCTGCTTTGACAAGACGTGTTGATGGTCGTGCCTCGAAACACAAAGCGGGGGCTGTAAAATGGTTCAGAATAATAACAAGGCCATAACATAATGTCTCGCCAAAAAAGTTGCCCGTGGACGTGACTTATTTTAAGTATTGTTGCCTTTTACAGCTTAGGGTTGTACGTGTTAAGCAGGGTCGGATACATCTCTTTTGTGTGGAAGACTGCTTTGGAGTATTCGGAGGAGGAACCCGCCTTGCAATGCCGAAAACAATATGCGCGCCGGATACGTCGTCATTGAAGCCCGGTTCAGGGGCTACTGGGGGAGTCCTGGACTAAGGGGTCCTTGGGCGTTCGGGCTATGTGATATGGGTCGTACTAATATATGAAGTCAAAGACCTTCCCCCGTGTCCGGATGGGACTCTCCTTTGTGTGGATGGCAAGCTTGGCGTTCGGATCATGCATCTTCCTTTCTCTGTAAACCAACACTGTACAACCCTAGATCCCTCCGGTGTCTATATAAACCGAAGGGTTTAGTCCGTAGGGGCAGAACAATCATACGAGCTAGACATCTAGGGTTTAGCCAATACGATCTCGAGGTAGATCAACTCTTGTAACCCCTATACCCATCAAAGTCAATCAAGCAGGAAGTATGGTATTACCTCCATTAAGAGGGCCCGAACCTGGGTAAACATCGTGTCCCCTACCTCCTGTTACCTTCTATCCTTAGACACACAGTTCGGGACCCCCTACCCGAGATCTGCCGGTTTTGACACCAACAAGGGGTGCCGTAGGGAGGAGGAAGGAGAGGAGGAGGAGGGAGGAGGGAGGAGGAGGGAAGGAGGGACTACCTTAGTGGAGGAGGAGCAGGAGCGGCGGCGGCGGTGAGCGACGACGGTGGTCAGGGAACGGTGGCGGCGGCGGACGATAGAGGACGCGAGGGTGGGAGAGTGAGAATGGAGAGGGAGAGTGGGGGCGGACGGTTGGGGGAGATAGGCCGCGTTTAGCAGTAGCGCTTGTTAGGACAAAGCGCTACTGCTAAACTCCATAGCAGTAGCGCTTTGACGTAGAAAAGCTCTACAGCTATTCCTCTAGCAGTAGCGCATTCTGCAAAACGTGCTACTGCTAAGCTAAGGGTAAGCATGTAAAAAAATGAAAAATACATTGGTCATCAATGATCTTTTTGTGTAGAATCTAAATTTTCAATAGGAATCTTCGCCGGTTGCAGCCACAGATCCTACACATAGAGTTCAATGAAGACCAATTGGTTGTGATAGTTTGAGAAGTAACGTATTTAAGGTGGTAAACACCCTATTCGCGGAGCGAGGTGGGACTAAACTTAGTTGCAACAAGTGGACTAAAGTTAGCAGCAACGAGTGTTGGCGAAAAGCGTTGCTGCTAAGTTCAATAGCAGCAGCGCGTTTACAAAACAGGCGCTACTACTATTCCTAGTCTGGTGGCTACGTCCTGGCAATATTAGTAGTAGTGCGGTTTTTTCCTAACGCGCTACTGCTATGTTGATATCAGTAGCGTGGTCCCCACTCGCGCCTTATTTTAGGCCGTGCTGCTGGTAAGATTCTGTGTATAAGGTTTTCCCTAGTAGTGATAATTCTTCTGTGCAGCAATGAGGATAATCCTAAAGTTATGGACCCAATCTGTGTAGTTGTTACCATCATCTTTCAACTTAGCTTTCTCTAGGAACGCATTAAAATTAAGGGGAACGGTAGCTCGGGCCATTGATCTACAACATAGATATGCAAAACTATTAAGGCTAAGTTCATGATAAATTAAGTTCAATTAATCAAATTACTAATGAACTCCCACTTAAATAAACATCCCTCAAGTTATCTAAGTGATACATGATCCAAATCAACTAACCCATGTCCGATCATCACGTGAGATGGGTTAGTCATCAACGGTGAACGTCTCTATGTTGATCATATCTACTATATGACTCATGTTTGACCTTTCGGTCTCCAGTGTTCCGAGACCATGTCTGTACATGCTAGGCTCGTCAAGTTTAACCCAAGTACCCTGCATGTGCAAAACTGTCTTACACCCGTTGTATGTGAATGTAGAGTCTATCACACCCAATCATCACAAGGTGCTTCGAAACGACGAACTTTGGTATCGGTGCATACTCGGGGAGAACACTTTTATCTTGAAATTTAGTGAAACGATCATCTTATAATGTGTTGGGGAACGTTGCAGAAAATAAAAATAATTCTACGCTTCACCAAGATCAATCTATGGAGTCATCTAGCAACGAGAGAGAGGAGTGCATCTACATACCCTTGTAGATCGCGAGCGGAAGCGTTCAAGAGAACGGGGTTGAGGGAGTCGTACTCGTCGTGATCCAAATCACCGGAGATCCTAGTGCCGAACGGACGGCACCTCCGCGTTCAACACACGTACGGTTGGGAAGACGTCTCCTCCTTCTTGATCCAGCAAGGGGGGAAGGAGAGGTTGATGAAGATCCAGCAGCACGACGGCGTGGTGGTGGATGCAGCAGCGATCTCGGTAGGGCTTCGCAAGGCTTATGCGAGAGGGAGAGGTGGTACGTGGGGAGAGGGAGGCGCCAGAGACATGGGTGCGGCTGCCCTCCCTCCCCCCCCCCTCTTTATATAGGCCCCCTAGGGGGAGCCAGCCTAGGAGATGGGATCTCCAAGGGGGGGCGGCGGCCAAGGGGGTGGTTTGCCCCCCAAGGCAAGTGGAGGCGCCCCCACCCCTAGGGTTTCCAACCCTAGGCGCAGGGGGGGCAAGGGGGGGCGCACAAGCCCACCAGGGGCTGGTTCCCCTCCCACTTCAGCCCATGGGGCCCTCCGGGATAGGTGGCCCCACCCGATGGACCCCCGGGACCCTTCCGGTGATCCCGATACAATACCGGTGTCCCCCGAAACTTTCCCGATGGCCGAAATTGCACTTCCTATATATAATTCTTCACCTCTGGACCATTCCGGAACTCCTCGTGACGTACGGGATCTCATCCGGGACTCCGAACAACTTTCGGGTTACTGCATACTTATATCTCTACAACCCTAGCGTCACTGAACCTTAAGTGTGTAGATCCTACGGGTTCGGGAGACATGCAGACATGACCGAGACGCCTCTCCGGTCAATAATCAACAGCGGGATCTGGATACCCATGTTGTCTCCCCATGCTCCTCGATGATCTCATCGGATGAACCACGATGTCGAGGATTCAATCAATCCCGTATTCAATTCCCTTTGTTAATCGGTACGTTACTTGCCCGAGATTCGACCGTCGGTATCCCAATACCTCGTTTAATCTCGTTACCGGCAAGTCACTTTACTCGTACCGTAATGCATGATCCCGTGATCAGACACTTGGTCACATTGAGCTCATTATGATGATGCATTATCGAGTGGGCCCAGAGATACCTCTCCATCATACGGAGTGACAAATCCCAGTCTTGATTCGTGCCAACCCAACAGACACTTTCGGAGATACCCGTAGTGTACCTTTATAGTCACCCAGTTATGTTGTGACGTTTGGCACACCCAAAGCACTCCTACGGTATCCGGGAGTTGCACAATCTCATGGTCTAAGGAAATTATACTTGACATTTGGAAAAGCTCTAGCTAAACGAACTACACGATCTTTGTGCTATGCTTAGGATTGGGTCTTGTCCATCACATCATTCTCCTAATGATGTGATCCCGTTATCAATGACATCCAATGTCCATAGTCAGGAAACCATGACTATATGTTGATCAACGAGCTAGTCAACTAGAGGCTCACTAGGGACGTGTTGTGGCCTATATATTCACACATGTATTACGATTTCCGGATAACACAATTATAGCATGAATAATAGACAATTATCATGAACAAGGAAATATAATAATAATCATTTTATTATTGCCTCTAGGGCATATTTCCAACAGTCTCCCACTTGCACTAGAGTCAGTAATCTAGTTACATTGTGATGAATCGAACACCCATTGCGTTCTGGTGTTGATCATGTTTTGCTCTAGGGAGAGGTTTAGTCAACGGATCTGTTACATTCAGGTCCGTATGTACTTTACAAATATCTATGTCTCCATCTTGAACATTTTCACGAATGGAGTTGAAGCAACGCTTGATGTGCCTGGTCTTCTTGTGAAACCTGGGCTCCTTGGCAAGTGCAATAGCTCCAGTGTTGTCACAGAAGAGTGTCATCGGCCCCGACGCATTGGGTATGACTCCTAGGTCGGTGATGAACTCCTTCACCCAGATTGCTTCATGCGCTGCCTCTGAGGCTGCCATGTACTCCGCTTCACATGTAGATCCCGCCACGACGCTTTGCTTGCAACTGCACCAGCTTACTGCCCCACCATTCAAAATATACACGTATCCGGTTTGTGACTTAGAGTCATCTAGATCTGTGTAGAAGCTACCGTCGACGTAACCCTTTACGACGAGCTCTTCGTCACCTCCATATACGAGAAACATATCCTTAGTCCTTTTTAGGTACTTCAAGATATTCTTGACCGCTGCCCAGTGTTCCATGCCGGGATTACTTTGGTACCTTCCTACCAAACTTACGGCAAGGTTTACATCAGGTCTGGTACACGGCATGGCATACATGATAGACCCTATGGCCGAGGCATAGGGGACGACACTCATCTTTTCTCTATCTTCTGTCGTGGTCGGACATTGAGCCGAGCTCAATTTCACACCTTGTAAAACAGGCAAGAACCCCTTCTTGGACTGATCCATATTGAACTTCTTCAATATCTTATCAAGGTATGTGCTTTGTGAAAGACCTATGAGGCGATGCCTAATATGTAAGCAGCTTCTCCAAGGTCCTTCATTGAAAAACACTTATTCAAGTAGGCCTTAATGTTGTCCAAAAGTTCTATATCATTTCCCATCAAAAGTATGTCATCCACATATAATATGAGAAATGCTACAGAGCTCCCACTCACTTTCTTGTAAACGCAGGCTTCTCCATAAGTCTGCATAAACCCAAACGCTTTGATCATTTCATTAAAGCGAATGTTCCAACTCTGAGATGCTTGCACCAGCCCATAGATGGAGCGCTGGAGCTTGCATACCTTGTTAGCATTCTTAGGGTCGACAAAACCTTCCGACTGCATCATATACAGTTCTTCATTAAGATAACCGTTAAGGAATGCCGTTTTGACGTCCATTTGCCATATCTCATAATCATAGTATGCGGCAATTGCTAACATGATTCGGACGGACTTCAGCTTCGCTATGGGAGAGAATGTCTCATCGTAGTCAATCCCTTGAACTTGTCGATAACCCTTAGCGACAAGTCGACCTTTATAGATGGTAACATTACCATCCGCGTCCGTCTTCTTCTTAAAGATCCATTTGTTTTCTATTGCCCGCCGATCATCGGGCAAGTCTGTCAAAGTCCATACTTTGTTTTCATGCATGGATCCTATCTCGGATTGCATGGCTTCAAGCCATTTGTTGGAATCTGGGCCCGCCATTGCTTCTTCATAGTTTGAAGGTTCACCGTTGTCTAACGACATGATTTCCAGGACAGGGTTGCCATACCACTCTGGTGTGGAACGTGTCCTCGTGGACCTACGAAGTTCAGTAGTAACTTGATCTGA
Organism: Triticum aestivum; assembly: GCF_018294505.1. Taxonomy (NCBI): domain Eukaryota; kingdom Viridiplantae; phylum Streptophyta; class Magnoliopsida; order Poales; family Poaceae; genus Triticum; species Triticum aestivum. Next base: position 125,228,708 of record NC_057804.1, read on the forward strand.
AGTACCTTGATCATCATCATTAGTTTCCTCTCTAGTTGGTGCAGGCACCACAGGAACATCTTCCTGAGCTGCACTACTTACCGGTTCAAGAGGTAGTACTTCATCAAGTTCCACTTTCCTCCCACTTACTTCTTTTGAGAGAAATTCTTTCTCCAGAAAGGACCCATTCTTGGCAACAAAGATCTTGCCCTCGCATCTTAAGTAGAAGGTATACCCAATGGTTTCCTTAGGGTATCCTATGAAGACGCATTTTTCCGACTTGGGTTCGAGCTTTTCAGGTTGAAGTTTCTTGACATAAGCATCGCATCCCCAAACTTTTAGAAACGACAGCTTAGGTTTCTTCCCAAACCATAATTCATACGGTGTCGTCTCAACGGATTTAGACGGTGCCCTATTTAAAGTGAATGTAGCTGTCTCTAGAGCGTATCCCCAAAATGATAGCGGTAAATCGGTAAGTGACATCATAGATCGCACCATATCCAATAGAGTGCGATTACAACGTTCGGACACACCGTTACGCTGAGGTGTTCCAGGCGGCGTGAGTTGTGAAACGATTCCACATTTCCTTAAGTGCGTACCAAATTCGTGACTTAAATATTCTCCCCCACGATCTAATCGTAAGAACTTTATCTTTCGGTCACGTTGATTCTCTACCTCATTCTGAAATTCCTTGAACTTTTCAAAGGTCTCAGGCTTGTGTTTCATCAAGTAGACATACCCATATCTACTCAAGTCATCAGTGAGGGTGAGAACATAACGATAGCCTCCGCGAGCCTCGACGCTCATTGGACCGCACACATCAGTATGTATGATTTCCAATAAGTTGGTTGCTCTCTCCATTGTTCTGGAGAATGGAGTCTTGGTCATTTTGCCCATGGGGCATGGTTCGCATGTGTCAAATGATTCATAATCGAGAGACTCTAAAAGTCCATCAGCATGGAGCTTCTTCATGCGCTTGACACCAATGTGACCAAGGCGGCAGTGCCACAAGTATGTGGGACTATCGTTATCAACTTTACATATTTTGGTATTCACACTATGAATATGTGTAACGTTATGCTCGAGATTCATTAAGAATAAACCATTCACCAGCGGGGCATGACCATAAACATACCTCTCATATTAATAGAACAACCATTATTCTCGGATTTAAATGAGTAGCCATCTCGAATTAAATGAGATCCTGATACAATGTTCATGCTCAAAGCTGGTACTAAATAACAATTATTGAGGTTTAAAACTAATCCCATGGGTAAATGTAGAGGTAGCATGCCGACGGCGATCACATCGACCTTGGAACCATTTCCGACGCGCATTGTCACCTCGTCCTTCGCCAGTCTCCGCTTATTCCGCAGATCCTGCTTTGAGTTACAAATATGAGCAACCGCACCGGTATCAAATACCCAGGAGCTACTACGAGCACTGGTAAGGTACACATCAATTACATGTATATCACATATACCTTTGGTTTTGTCGGCCTTCTTGTCCGCTAAGTACTTGAGGCAGTTCCGCTTCCAGTGACCACTTCCCTTGCAATAAAAGCACTCAGTCTCAGGCTTGGGTCCATTGTTTGACTTCTTCCCGGAAACTGGCTTACCGGGCGCGGCAACTCCCTTGCCGTCCTTCTTGAAGTTCTTCTTACCCTTTGCCTTCTTGAACTTAGTGGTTTTATTCACCATCAACACTTGATGTTCCTTTTTGATCTCTACCTCTGCTGATTTCAGCATTGAATATACCTCAGGAATGGTCTTTTCCATCCCCTGCATATTGAAGTTCATCACAAAGCTCTTGTAGCTCGGTGGAAGCGACTGAAGGATTCTGTCAATAACCGCGTCATCCGGGAGATTAACTCCCAGCTGAGTCAAGCGGTTGTGCAACCTAGACATCTTGAGTATGTGCTCACTGACAGAACTATTTTCCTCCATCTTACAACTGAAGAACTTGTCGGAGACTTCATATCTCTCGACCTGGGCATGAGCTTGGAAAACCATTTTCAGCTCTTCGAACATCTCATATGCTCCATGTTGCTCAAAACGCTTTTGAAGCCCCGGTTCTAAGCTGTAAAGCATGCCGCACTGAACGAGGGAGTAATCATCAGCACGAGACTGCCAAGCGTTCATAACGTCTTGGTTCTATGGAATGGGTGCTTTACCTAGCGGTGCTTCTAGGACATAATCTTTCTTGGCAGCTATGAGGATGATCCTCAGGTTCCGGACCCAGTCCGTATAGTTGCTGCCATCATCTTTCAGCTTGGTTTTCTCTAGGAACGCGTTGAAGTTGAGGTGGACATGAGCGTTGGCCATTTGATCTACAAGACATTTTGCAAAGGTTTTTAGACTAAGTTCATGATAATTAAGTTCATCTAATCAAATTATTCAATGAACTCCCACTCAGATTAGACATCCCTCTAGTCATCTAAGTGATACATGATCCGAGTCAACTAGGCCGTGTCCGATCATCACGTGAGACGGACTAGTCATCATCGGTGAACATCTTCATGTTGATCGTATCTTCTATATGACTCATGCTCGACCTTTCGTTCTTCCGTGTTCTGAGGCCATGTCTGTACATGCTAGGCTCGTCAAGTCAACCTAAGTATATTGCGTGTGTAAATCTGGCTTACACCCGTTGTATTCGAATGTTATGATCTATCACACCCGATCATCACGTGGTGCTTCGAAACAACGAACCTTCGCAACGGTGCACAGTTAGGGGGAACACTTTTCTTGAAATTATTTCGAGGGATCATCTTATTTAAGCTACAGTCGTTCTAAGCAAATAAGATGTAAAACATGATAAACATCACATGCAATCAAATAGTGACATGATATGGCCAATATCATATTGCTCCTTTGATCTCCATCTTCAGGGCACCATGATCATCTTCATCACCAGCATGACACCATGATCTCCATCATCGTGTCTTCATGAAGTTGTCACGCCAACGACTACTTCTACTTCTATGGCTAACGCGTTTAGCAATAAAGTAAAGTAATTTACATGGCGTTATTCAATGACACACAGGTCATACAAAAAATAAAGACAACTCCTATGGCTCCTGCCGGTTGTCATACTCATCGACATGCAAGTCATGATTCTTGTTACAAGAACATGATCAATCTCATACATCACATATATCATTCATCACATCCTTTTGGCCTTATCACATGACAAGGCATATGCTGCAAAAACAAGTTAGACGTCCTCTAATTGTTGTTGCAAGTTTTTACGTGGCTTCTATAGGTTTCTAGCAAGAACGTTTCTTACCTACGTAAAACCACAATGTGATATGCCAATTTCTATTTACCCTTCATAAGGACCCTTTTCATCGAATCCGCTCCAACTAAAGTGGGAGAGACAGACACCCGCTAGCCACCTTATGCAACTAGTGCATGTCAGTCGGTGGAACCTGTCTCACATAAGCGTACGTGTAAGGTCGGTCCGGGCCGCTTCATCTCACGATGCCGCCGAAGCAAGATAAGACTAGTAGTGGCAAGAAAATTGACAACATCTACGCCCACAACAAGTTTGTGTTCTACTCGTGCATAGTAACTACGCATAGACTTAGCTCATGATGCCACTGTTGGGAACGTTGCAGAAAATAAAAAAATTCTATGCTTCACCAAGATCAATCTATGGAGTCATCTAGCAACGAGAGAGAGGAGTGCATCTACATGTCCTTGTAGATCGCGAGCGGAAGCGTTCAAGAGAACGGGGTTGAGGGAGTCGTACTCGTCGTGATCCAAACCACCAGAGATCCTAGTGCCGAACGGACGGCACCTACGCGTTCAACACACGTACGGTTGGGAAGACGTCTCCTCTTTCTTGATCAATCAAGAGGGGAAGGAGAGGTTGATGAAGATCCAGCAGCACGACGGCGTGGTGGTGGATGCAGCAACGATCTCGGCAGGGCTTCGCCAAGCTTATGCGAGAGGGAGAGGTGGTGCGTGGGGAGATGGAGGCGCCAGAGACTTGGGTGCGGGTGCCCTCCCTCCCCCCCTCTTTTATATAGGCCCCCTGGGAGGGATCCGGCCCTAGGAGATGGGATCTCCAAGGGGGGGCGGCCAAGGGGGTGGCTTGCCCCCCAAGGCAAGTGGAGGCGCCCCCACCCCTAGGGTTTCCAACCCTAGGCGCAGGGGGCCCAAGGGGGGTGCACCATCCCACCATGGGCTGGTTCCCCTCCCACTTCAGCCCATGGGGCCCTCCGGGATAGGTGGCCCCACCCGGTGGACCCCCGGGACCCTTCTGGTGATCCCGGTACAATACCGGTGTCCCCCAAAACTTTCCCGATGGCCGAAACTGCACTTCCTATATATAATTCTTCACCTCCGGACCATTCCGGAACTCCTCGTGACGTCTGGGATCTCATCCGGGACTCCGAACAACTTTCAGGTTACTGCATACTTATATCTCTACAACCCTAGCGTCACTGAACCTTAAGTGTGTAGACCCTACGGGTTCGGGAGACATGCAGACATGACCGAGACGCCTCTCCGGTCAATAACCAACAGCGAGATCTGGATACCCATGTTGGCTCCCACATGCTCCTCGATGATCTCATTGGATGAACCACGATGTCGAGGATTCAATCAATCCCGTATTCAATTCCCTTTGTTAATCGATACATTACTTGCCCGAGATTCGACCGTCGGTATCCCAATACCTCGTTTAATCTCGTTACCGGCAAGTCACTTCACTCGTACCGTAATGCATGATCCCGTGATCATACACTTGGTCACACTGAGCTCATCATGATGATGCATTACTGAGTGGGCCCAGAGATACCTCTCCGTCATACGGAGTGACAAATCCCAGTCTCGATTCGTGCCAACCCAACAGACACATTTCGGAGATACCCGTAGTGTACCTTTATAGTCACCCAGTTACGTTGTGATGTTTGGCACACGCAAAGCACTCCTACGGTATCCGGGAGTTGCACAATCTCATGGTCTAAGGAAATGATACTTGACATTTGGAAAAGCTCTAGCTAAACGAACTACACGATCTTTGTGCTATGCTTAGGATTGGATCTTGTCCATCACATCATTCTCCTAATGATGTGATCCCGTTATCAATGACATCCAATGTCCATAGTCAGGAAACCATGACTATCTGTTGATCAACGAGCTAGTCAACTAGAGGCTCACTAGGGACGTGTTGTGGTCTATATATTCACACATGTATTACAATTTCCGGATAACACGATTATAGCATGAATAATAGACAATTATCATGAACAAGGAAATATAATAATAATCATTTTATTATTGCCTCTAGGGCATATTTCCAACATAATGCTACTGCCATTCTAACCAAAATAAGATGCATAAAGGATAAAGATCACATGCAATCAAAATATGTGACATGATATGGCCATCATCATCTTGTGCTTTTGATCTCCATCTCCAAAGCATCGCCATGATCTCCATCGTCACCGGCTCATCACCTTGATCTCCATCATTGCATTGGGTTCGTCTCGCCAAGTATTGCTTCTACAATTATCGCTAACACATAGTGACAAAATAAAGCAATTACATGGCGTTTGCATTGCATACAATAATCAAGAGACAACTCTAAGGCTCCTACCTGCTGTCGATATTACAAAACATGATCATCTCATACAATAATGTATATCACATCACGTCTTGACCATATCAAATCACAATATGCCCTGCAAAAACAAGTTAGACGTCCTCTACTTTGTTGTTGCAAGTTTTGCGTGGCTGCTACGGGCTTCTAGAAAGAACCATTCTTAACTATGCAAAAACCACAATGCTGATTTATAAAGTTTGCTGCTTTAACCTTCTTCAAGGACCAGTCGTAGTCAAATTTGATTGAACTAAAGTAGGAGAAACAGACACCCGCCAGCCACCTTTATGCAAAACAAGTTGCATGTCAGTCGGTGGAACCGGTCTCACACGAGTGCACATGTAAGGTTGGTCCAGGCCGCTTCATCCCATAATACCACCGAATCAAAATAAGACGTTGGTGGTAAGCAGTATGACTATCACCGCCCACAACTCTTTCTGTTCTACTCGTGCATATAATCTATGCTAGACCTGACTCTGATACCACTGTTGGAAAATGTTGCATGGAAAACCAAAAAAATTCTACGCATACGCCAGATCTATCCATGGAGATGCATAGGAACAATAGCGGAGAGTGTGTCTATGTACCCTCGTAGACCGTAAGTGAAAGCATTTAGTAACGCGGTTGATGTAGTCAAGCTTCTTCACGATCCAACCGATCGAGTACCGAACGCATGACACCTCCACGTTCAGCACATGTTCAGCTCGGTGACCTCCTCACCTTCTTGATCTAGCAAGACGACGAAGTAGTGGATGAGTTCTAGCAGCACGACGGCATGGTGACGGTGGTGGTGATGCTATCTCCGCGGGGCTTCGCCTAAGCACTACGAAAATATGACCGAGGGACGAAACTGTGGAGAGGGGCGCCATACACGACTAAGAGATTGTCGTGGTTATGTCTGGCGCCCCCTCCCACATATATATAGGTAGGGGGAGAGGGGAGGCAGCAAGGAGGCGCCCAAAGTGGGGCCGAATCCCACTTGGGCTCCTGCCCCAAGCCGCGCCCCCCTTCCTTGTTTGTGGCGCCCACCCTTTCCTTTCTCTCATGAGGAGGAAAGGCAGGAGGGGCCAACCGTCCCCCTTTCCTTCCCATAGGGCTGGCAGTCACGGAGAGGGGCTCATCAACCCCCTTGTGGGCTGGTGTGTCCCTCCCCTTGGCCCATAGACCTCCCGAGGGTGTCCGAAACCCCTTCCGACGATCCGATGACTACCCGGTGCACTCCGAAACTCTTCTGATGTCCGAATAGTATCGTCCTATATCAACCTTTACCTCTGGGCCTTTTTGGAGCTCCTCGTCATGTCCGTGATCTCATCCGGGACTCCGAACAACATTCGGTCACCAAATCATATAACTCATATAACACTATATCGTCAACGAACGTTAAGCGTGCGGACCCTACGGGTTCAAGAACTATGTAGACATGACCGAGACACCTCTCCGGTCAATAATCAATAGCAGAACCTGGATGCCCATATTGGTTCCTACATATTCTACAAATATCTTTATCAGTTGAACCTTATGACAACATATGTAATTCCCTTTGTCTGTCGGTATGTTACTTGCCCGAGATTCGATCGTGGGTATCTTCATACCTAGTTCAATCTCGTTACCGACAAGTCTCTTTACTCGTTCTGTAATACATCATCTTGTAACTAACTCCTTAGTCACTTTGCTTGCAAGGCTTCTTATGATGTGTATTACCGAGAGGGCCCAGAGATACCTCTCCGATACACGGAGTGACAAATCCTAATCTCGACCCATGCCAACTCAACAGACACCTTCGGAGATACCTATAGAGCATCTTTATGATCACCCAGTTATGTTGTGACATTTGATAGCACATAAGGTATTTCTCCGATATCCGGGAGTTGCATGATCTCATAGTCAAATGAATATGTATTTGACATTAAGAAAGCAATAGCAATAAACTGAACGATCATATGCTAAGCTAACAGATGGGTCTCATCCATCACATCATTCTCCTAATGATGTGATCCCGTTATCAAATGACAACACATGTCTATGGTTAGGAAACCTTAACCATCTTTGATCAACGAGCTAGTCTAGTAGAGACTTACTAGGGACACATTATTGGTTTGTATTCACACATGTATTTAAGTTTCCGATCAATACAATTCTAGCATGAATAATAAACCTTTATCATGAATAAGGAAATTTAAAATAATCATCTTTATTATTGCCTCTAGGGCATATTTCCTTCAGACGTTCGCCTCAATAGCGCCTCCCAGCACCACATCGTGCTTATTACGGAAGAAGACGCTAGATCCGCCCTTTATACCCAGCCTCCACCATGGAGGAAAGGTCGAGGACGACTCCGACGAACATCGGCGAGGGACGCGAGCACCCGATTTCTAAAAACTAATGGCTTAACAGCAGTCCGCCCTACAACAAGTCTACTACATCCCCACTCCGGTCGACGAAGCCGCCAGAGAAGGAGGGGAGAGGAATCGAGGAGGCGGCGGAGACTCTCAAGGGAAAGAGTAAGAAGAGAGGAGAGAAATGAGAGCCCCATGCATTCTTTTGAGGAGAAATGTTAGAGAGTGGAATAAAAATGTTGGTGCTTGTTATAGAAAAATTAAAACTAAGATCTTTCCAAGTTGGATGTTACTGAAAAAAGTGTTGATTAATAGTTTAATTGCTCATGATAGAATTTTTCCAGAATTTCTTCTCACCTGCAGGCAATCGCGGGCAAGCCACCACTTTCTCGGTGACAATAGCCCAGCTATTGACACATATCGGGGCACCCCCCTGCTGATTCGACTTCTTCCTTTGTATCTGGTTATTTCTTTTGTACCCATTTCCCTATCTCGTTAATATAATACTCTAATCCATATTAAATGTCGCTGATTTAGTCAATTCATTGACAATTAATATGGATCAAAGGTAGTAATTCAGATATTGGTGTAAAAAAGCAAAAAAAGAAAATAGCAGCACACCTCTTTTTTTATTGAAAAAAACCCAGCCCACCTCGTTATTGATCGGACAACATTCAACATGGCACTCGCGGGTTTGGGTGCGGTGGTTGCCCAAACCTTACCCATCTCAGCATTGTTGGCCCAAACCCATACCCGGACCTGCACTCCGGGTTTAAAATTGTTCCCATACATGTACCCGTCCGGGTGTAGGTAATACCCACGGGTAAAAATGCTCATCCCGGCCATCTTACCCAATTCATAATTCACCTTGTATTTCTTTTTAGCATTTCTGCATATATACGCAACATTTAAGTTTGTATATTTCAAAACATACATACCACATTTTAGCATTGTAGCATATATATATATAATTGTTAGGGGCACCTAGGTGACTGGGCACCTTGATCGGGTTTAAGGCTTTTGGTTTTAAGTAAGTAGCACCATCATTGATTTGTTTCCTAATTTACTTGCATGTAAAAATATTCATGTCTGTCAACCATTTTAAACTTTCTAATTTGGTACGTCTCATTTTATTCCTTTGTATGAATATATGCGTCATATTTTTGGTATGTGTATACCTGAGATACGAATATGTGAAACTTGAGTATCCAATATATAAGTTCACACTCATGATATTTCTGCCTACGTACATACCTAGTTGTGAAATTTATGTGTCTGTACCCATAAATGTCACATATCTACATATTTTCTGGGTATATACTCATACATTTCACGCCGGGTATGTAGTTATGGAGAAATACGCCGAGTATGTGCATACGTGAAAAATATATTGAGTAGTTTACATCTCACATATCCATAAATATTTCGGGTATATAGTTGTTGGGTATTACACCTAATAAAAATATTTATGTGTTGGTGTTATACCTAATCAAAATACACATACTCAGTGTATTGTACCTAATAAAAATATACGCATACTCAAGATACTCATGTGTACGTGCTAATAATTCAACAAAAATATGTGTGCATACCTGCTAATTACGAATAGTTTTTCTCTTTTCCTAATGAGTATCATGTACTTTCCATCTATGAAACATCAAACATGGCAAGGAATAAGAGATAATTAATCACGACGCATTAATTATTACTTTCTCTCTCCTATTATGTCTCTCAACCTGAAACGTTGCCATGCATGGTGTGTGCGATCGTATTTATCGCATTGAATTAGTGATTATGGCATAATTATTTTGATCAGCGGGTTCAAATGGAATAAACCGTTAACAAACATATACCCAATACTAGAACACACATCTAAATGTAATCTAGTGGTGGAAAGACAAGAAGCCTGGACACCTAGGTGCCCCAAACGATCGTCATATATATATATATATATATATATATATATATATATATATATATATATATATATATATATATATATATATATATATATATAAATATATATTAAGGTTTGTTGTGTGATGGAATAAAAAGGATGGTATTTATTTTCAAAAGTGAATAACAATAAGCATGAACTAGATGACACCAAACAATGTCCAGTTACATTCATGAATGAGTATAAGTAGCTTGTACGCAAACTTCTTAGAGAAATATTCACATATGTTCTTTTTTTTTAATTACAACACAAACAAGAAGGACATAATTTTCTCTAATTTTCTTTTATTGGAGTTACATCTACCGCCTCTAATTCGAAATGATCAAATGAAGAAGACTATATAATAAGATCAACAAAATCAGATACAAAATTATAAGTTCACAAAACAAAATCAACACATTTAAACAAGATCATGTACATGGATAAGGGGAGGAGATTTTGGGTCGAAGCTAGCGGTTGCATTCCTGTATGCGGATATGGGTATTACCTTCTCTTACGCGTACCCGGCTTATTTTATGAGTATAATTTTTTCCCATTTATAAATTCATGATTTTTTTAAACCCTTACCCTAATAGAGTTTTGGCAAACGTTTGCGAACGGCGCGCCGGTTGAGCGCTCGGCCGGTCACGCGTCCACGCAAGCGCCATGCGGTCAAAGGGCCCGCACGATATACGTCCCTCCTATCCTTCTCCTTCTCTTTTTTCCTCTCTTGTCGCTCATCTCTGTCTCCTTCTCTGCTTCGTTCTCAAGCCCCTATTGTTACCATCCCGCCTGCAGGCCTTCCAGGACGCCGCGGCAACGGGAATCAGCCGATCTGGACGCCCTCGGTCGGATCTGCTCGGATCCGCGCCACCGAAGCTCTACCTGCCTCGTCGGACCTGAGCACGCCTGAGCTGCAATCGACCACACACGAAGCTGCAACCGTTGAACCTTTTCCCTCACGGAACGGCACCGCAACGACGATGGCCATGGGCGGGCGTGGGAGCTCGGCGGAGCAGCAGCAAAGTAGCTGTTAAAATGGTTGTAGCAAATTCCAACGCCGGTTGTAGCAAAACCAACTATGGTTGCAGCAAAACGACGTCATCGTCGTCGCGGGGTTCATAGCTAAGACAATAAATTTGAAGCTTTTTTCAGTGCCGGTTGTAGCTTTTCGTTTGTCGTCCATGGCTTACGACTCCATAGTTGAAGCTTTTTTCACCGTCGGATGAAGCTTTTTTCGTCGCCACATGAACCTTTTTTTGTCACCTGCTGCAACTTTTCTTTGGTCGTTCATAGTTTTCCGTCGTATGAGTTGAAACTTTGTTCATAGTCGGTTGAAGCTTTTTCCATCAGCGATTGTAGCTTTTTCCGTCGTCGGTTGCAGCACTGGGCATCTCCCCCAGCACTCATTTTTTTGTTGCAAGCGGGGGATGAGCGTCGACGAGCACACATTTGAGCTCCGGTCGTCGCCACCGGAGCTACAACGGTTGCTACGGAAGCTACAACCGCATGGGTGGGCCATTGCATGGGCGAAGCCGATGACGAGGACGGCCGCCGAGGGTTGGGACCGGCGACCAGGGCGGCCGGCGAAGACGACCGGCGAGGGCGGCGACCGGAGACGAGGAGGGCAGCGACGAGGGAGAACGCATGCTGCCGGCGAGACGGGGTTCCTTTTCTCGTACGCGCTCGCGAGAGAAACAAGACGACCTGTTTAGGTAAAGATCCAACGGTTCGAGACGGACCGATCTGACGGCTAGAATGCGACCGGGGCCCAACATCGTCCTAGAGTTTTTATCCGTGGGGTTCGCGGGCCGTGGATACTCATTGCCACGTTGAAACAACATCCAAAGCCCCCGGCCAGAGCACCATAGCAACAACGCAACGAGATTCAAACGCGCCTCGACATTTCAAACCAAAATCACTCGTCTTCCTCCTCCCACTTCTTCGTTCCCCTCCTCCCAATGCGGACTCGCTTCCTCGCTGCCGACTACTTCTCCCCGCCGTCGGCGGCCTCCTGTTCGGATCAAGCCCTAACCCTAGCGTCCTTGCGCTTCCCTCCTCTCCCCGTCCCCTCGCTTCCGCCCGATCCGCATTTCCCGTTCCCCCTCCCTTTCCCCGCCGCGGCCGACCTCCCCGCAGTCAGCATCCCGGGCGACGATCTCGACTCTCTCCCCATATCCTCCGCGCTATCTGAGTTCCTCGCGGCCGTTATTCCGCAGGCCCTTCCCGCACCGGCTATCCCCGCCGCCGACGAGGTGAGTCAGCTTTCCTACGGTGGTTCGCGTTTTCTATTCGTGTTGGTTTGGTCGAAGTAGCTCGGATTGGAGGCGCTTCGTATGGTTTTACTAGTTAATTTGGTTACTCCGTGAGACAATTCGTGCGGCATTTGTGAATTGCAACGGCCTGCATGCTTCACGCAGGGATTGGATGATTTCCTCTACGACAGGGGCGGGTATCGCAAGGGTTTTAGCTTGAGGGAGTCTGTTGCATTCAAAATCCCTGATGTGAGTGAAGCTTTTATGCTTGTATTCCGTGCATTCGTGGTTTCCCTCTTCTCTTCGGGTAACATTTGTGAACAATTTTGTGTTTATTGAAGGGATTGGACGAGATTAGCCGCGAGAAGGATGGGAAGGGAGACGGATCCAGGTCAGATAGATTGGGGACCTCCACTGACACGAAGGTGACTGAAGTTTGTCCCTATGCTGTTCCTTTGTGTTGTGACTGTTCCGTAGGAGATTACTGTGTGATTTACTGGTTTCTGCATGTGGTGATGTTAGAGATGGGAACTGCTGAAGGAGCACATATTTGAGGTTGTAGAGGTCGATCTCCCTCAGGTAAGCTTCGTTCATTGATGCGGTCAAGTTTCCTGTGATTTCATTGTTATGGCTCAAGGTTTGTTGTTTTTGTGTTACTTAAGATTTTGGAAGGACACGTTGCATCCTTTGGTGGTGACGAGTCTGGTGATGGTGTCATCTTATTGTTTGGTGTTCCAGATGCGAAAATCCACTTGGTACTTTACATCATCTCATCAAAATTTCAAGCAGTTACCAGTCTATTGTTGCAGAATCTATGTTGTGCTTGGAGCTGCAGTTAGTTATAAGAGGCAGATCAAGATATTGTGCTTATAATTTAATGGCTGTGAACTTGTGATACTGCTGTTCCTTTTACTGCGTACTGTTACAGTTACATACGTAATGGTGTGAAGCAGGTTTCCCTTGTACCTTCTGTATCCACAGTTGCTTCAAAAGTAAAACTTTATATCCATCTCGACACTGTTCTGCACTATATATAACAATATCTGTGATTACCATGAAGTCATATCTGTTATGCATAGCAGTTGAAGTTGCTTGCACCCACCAATTAGTGATTAGTATGTTATCGGTTCACTTCCCTTGTGTTTTCTTAACTCAAAGCATCATGATATTTATTACTCCCTCCGATCCATATTAACTGTCGCAGACTTAGTAAAAATTGTACTAACTTTGTACTAAATCTGCGGCAATTAATGTGGATCGGAGGGAGTAATACAGTTTGCTCACAATCCCATCTTCTGTTTTAATTTCTCGTAGGAGTTCATTGATATTGACACTGAGATGACATTAAGCTATCCAACCGAACTTGCGGATTCAATTTATCAAGTAGAGAAAATCCCTGTGAAGCATAATGATGAGGAACATTTGTCTGCAAGGAATATTAACCTTTTAGAGATTGCAGCATTAGATTGTGGTGTAACAATACCACTACTGGAGGTTCATAGGCATTCTTGGGAGCTTAATGGGTGTCCCACTAAGGCAGAGATGTCTAATATTTTTCATAACCTTGTTGAACATTTGGGTGAAGCACAAGTTCAGCATCCAGCGTTGAACTCAACTGAGTTCTCAAGATCAACTGATATGGACATGTTGGCCTTTGTTTCCAAAGATGTCCCATGTGCAGACTATCAAGCAGATAAACCAATAACGGTTAGGGCTGCAGTAGAAATGGATCTTGTGAGGATCAATGATAATCTTCTACTTGAGAGAAACTCAGCATTATACCCTCTCAAGCCTGATGGCACCTTTTCAGATTTGCCTTGCTCAGTTCTTTTAGAAGAAGCACAGATCATTGATTTCCCTTCAGAGGATCTCTTCAAAATGCTTGTTCAGTCAGATGCAGCTGAGCTGAATACATCTGATGAAATATTCAAAGACGACTTCAATCCAGCAAGGCGTTTCTATGAATCAGTAGTTAGCTCTGAGTTGGTGCTGGTTGATGATACATTCAGATCACTACCTACACCTATTTTATCTGATGATGATATGACACTGAGGTCTATGGTCCCCTCCATGGGAGAAGTACTTTGCTCCCTGAAAACTCATTCACTCTCTGCAGCCGACAGAATTTATTTGGACTGGCATCTTTTATTGGAAGTTCCATGCAACCGGGAGATATCCTCTACCTATGCAAGCATGGTTGAGGAGGTAAAAAGTTGCCAGTTAAATTCTGAGATGCAAGTCAATTGTCAGCAGACATCGGCACTTGGTTTTGATTTTCTTGAGTATTTTTGGACAAGTGCAAAACACCAAGATGAGGACAAACAGAACAATATTTATGTGCCTACCCCTCTACCTCATGATCCACCTCCTGTAGTGGAAACAGCTCAAAAATACAGACAAGAAAGTGATACTGGAGGCCACGGCCACATGGAAAAGCCAAGTTCAGGAAAGGCAGCTTCCTTATTCGAGTCAATGTCACAATCCAGTGACATAAATTTCTACTTGAATGTCAGAAGCGGCACCAAGAGAGGAACTAATGATGAAAATATTTCTACTTTAGATATCCCTACTTTAAATGAACAAGCAACTTCTTTTCCAAGCAGGCCTAAAGTTGACAAGCTCATAGAAATTCATCCTGTCAGCCTCTCAGATTCTATCCGAGCCCTTATCAAACACATCCATAGAAGCTATACAACTGCTTTGCAAGAAAGTGCATATTTGAGGCATACTTTCTCGGATGGGCATTTAAGCATTTCGAAGCAGAAGCTTCTTGGACTGATAACTGGAGATGGTTCAAATGGCTTTGATAATCACTGTAAACATGAAGATAAGATGGAACTCATTGTACTCTATGGATTAAAACAGGCTGCATATTATCTATGTTTCTTTGGTTTGCATGCTGGCCATCTGTACATAAGCAACCTGATTGGAAGCTTTGAAAATATTCCTGAGAGGTTAAGAAATATTCATAGTTTCATTGGTGAAGCACTGTCGAAAGCTGAGAAGCATCAGATTGACTCTCACCCATCATTGCATGACATTGAAATGATCCTGAGATCTAATACACACACCAGCCAACAGATCCTTATAGTTGCTGATACAGCTTTCTGGCTGCCATTGGGTCAAAAATTAACTTCGATTAAGATGACATTTGTTGAGCTAGGAAAAGACCCTGCTGCAGCTTATTTAGATCCGGTGGACAAGCCAAACCCTACAACTTGGGTGCTCAGAGGATTGCCGAAATCAGACTGCATTCTGCTAGATAATAAGTAAGTACGCATGATAAACAAATCATGCCAGTTATCTGCTCCAGTTCTTGTTTTACAGTGTTTACTACAAACCAAGTTACTTCTAGAAGCAAATAATCTGGTTCTTGGACTAAGCTACTCAATCTTTATGAAAAAATTCATGCGAGCACTACCAAAATGTCCCCAATTAGCATACAGAATGAGTAAACCACCAAGAGGAAATTCATATAAGTATAGAATCAAATCAGCTCTTTTGTTGTTGCATTGCACTCCACTTGTTTTTCTTGTCGGATGCTTACAAAAAATCCAAATGTCAGGACGATTTATTTACAAGAAACCACAAATAATGGTTATAGTTTTGAACAGGCTGAATTCTTCGCAACATTTGAACTTCACTGGAACCAAGACTAGATTTGTTTTCATTTTTTGTGAGCAAACACATGTATGCGTTGTATAAAAGTTCATGCCCAATTGTTTGTTGACTTTCGTTTCTAACTGATTAGACAGATTACAGAATTTACAACTCTAGAAGCATATTTCTAAAAGGATTTGTATTTTTCAGAAGGATCTATCCCTTGGTCCTTATCAAGCCATCTTGCATTCTCTGTTCCCATTGATGATTAAACTGCCCTCCCTAAATACTTTTGAGGCTTCTGTTTTTCCTATGCATTTTTTCCCATTGATGATTAAACTGCCCTCCCAAAAATTTGTAGCTGAGTTCATTTGTATTTCTAGGTAGATGTTTTTCTTTCTACACGCATCATGATTTTAGTGTGACTGTTATCAATTATTCATTATATTTTATTTTGGTCTCAATTTTGAAGGAACATTCCAGCTTCATTCCCTTTCAGTGAGTTTGGCATCGTACTGGAATACGGAGGTCCAGATAAATTATCTACCTTGTTGTCTCTGGCTCCTAATTTAGATAGTTTTCCACAACTGCATTTCCTCTATGTCAAAGTGGATGTTGAAGATCCTTCGGTTGCAGTTGTTGAGGACAACCCTACTGACCAGGAGTTGAGAGCCACACTGGTGATTATCGATTACTTCTTCACACTTGCATTAGTTCGATCTTCATATGTTAGTCATGATGTTAGGAACTTATTGCTGTTTTCATTTTACCATATGTTGGTCAAGCTGTTTGGAATTACTACTGTTTTACCATGCACATGTTAAATATGAAATGATACTCATTGGTTGTTGTTTAGTTCAGTAATTCTAGTATCCGACGAAATTCAGTTTTCTTCTGGATAAACTCTATACTCTCTAGTCAGTTCCAGACCAGAACAGAAAATTGACTACCTCCATTCCAAAAAATTTGAAGTTCAAGGTTTGTCCTAAGTGGACGGCTAAAGCGTGCTAATAATGTCAAGAGAGGTTGGGGTAGACCAAACACATGGGAGGAGTCCGTATCACCAAAGAACTAGCCATGGATAGGGATGCATGGAAGCTTGCTATCTATGTGCCAGAACCATGAGTTGGTTGCAAGATCTTATGGGTTTCAGCTCTAGCCTTCCCCAACTTGTTTGGGACTAAAGACTTTGTTGTTCTTGTCATTAGGTTTGTCCTAAGTCAAACTTCTTTAAGTTTGACCATGTATATAGAAAAATATTTTAATATTAAAATTCAAATATATATAATATGAAAACATATTTTATGATGAATCTAATCAAATTAATTTGGCGTTATAGATGTTGGTATATTTTTCAACAGATTTGGTCAAACTTAAAGATGTTTGACTTAATACAAACCTAGAACTAAAATATTTTGGAACGAAAGGAGTAGATGATTACAAAATAATGCAACCTTTTTTTTGGCATATCTCACTAAAATTTGCAGAAATAAGCAACTGGAAATATTCAAACAATTATAGGTCACTTAACTCAAGTTTTCAGTGGCTGCATAGTTTTGTTGAGCATGGGCTTTACATGTCAGATCTTGTGGATGGTGTACATTGCATTTGAATTGTTCAGAATTTTTTTTGAGACCCTCATTATGGATGCTACCAATGGTTGATGGGGCAGTAAATGATCTCCTCTCAAAACATAAATGCCTATGAAGAAATAAGATCCGTCCTGATTATGTGCAGGATACGGTTTTGCATGCACTTCAGAAAGATCTGCAAGAGAAGATGAACAAGATGCGTATTGTTGATTCATTGAACTTTATACCAGCAACTAATCAGTTGCAAGTACGGCAGGAAAATCTGTGCAAATATAGCACTGCTGATTCAACAAAAAAATTGCCTGCAGATGATCAACTGCTCAAACAAGAAAATTTGGAGAAAGAGTTTGTCGATGCTCATAATTTTGTTCCTACAGCTGAACAGCGGCACAGAGAGGAAATGTTGAGCAAAAGAACTATCCTCCATTCACAACATTTTGTGCCTGCAGTTGAGAAGAGCAGCTCTACCTCTTCTGTATCTGCAAATGTGATAAAGGCCCCACAAGACAATCTATCTGGTACTGACTTGCCTTCCGGTGTAAAAGTTGGCCGCCTCACTCCAGGAAGATTATCCACCCCGGCGATTGTTGTAAATACTGGAAGTCATGGAAAGAATATGCTTTTCTCTCGGAGATCATCTTATCAGCAGATCCTATCTTTGGAGAAAGGAGGAATGCAGGTTGTGGAACGAGACGTTGATCTTCCTGTGGACCTAATACTCAGTACTGCAGCTTGCCTAGTATGGTTTGAGACAAAAATCTTTGGGAGCAATGAATTAACAGCATCGGCAGAGACATCTAGTATAACAAATTTTGTGGAGATCATTGCGACCAACATTCTGATGTCAATTAGCTTCTGTTTCTGTGGTTGTATAATGGTAATTGGTTTTGAACTCCTGAGATATTTGCTTTTACCTGATAGGGTTATCATGGTATACCTGTCTTTGAGTTATGTCTGCAATTACTGAACAGTTTCGTTGCTTCTACTTTTGCAGGTCTTTGAAGGTGAACCTCACTCTCTTTCTGCTGTAATGGAGTCATCTGATTCTCTATATGCTGCAGCTGCTAGTCTGATGATGAACGTGCAGATATTCTTCTCATGCACACCCAAGTTAACAGATGAGATAGTTCTCAGTTGCATTAGGAATGTGAACATGTTGAATAAAGCTCCTTCTCCAGATATACCTGAATCAGAAAGCTTGGCTGAATCATTTCTCACAAAATTCCCTTCAATCAATCCCTTGTCTGCATACAGTATGCTTTCTTGTGGAAGCAGCCTTGTGGAGTTCCTCAGTTGGTCACATGAGCGTCGTATACAGGCTGTTGAGAAGTATCTGTTGTCCCCGCAGAGCATTTCTCTGTTCAATGCTTTGTGCAAATTCGGTGAGCTAGGTGAATCTAGGTCTGTGATGACTGAAGGCTCTTCTGTAGATTCAGACATCTGTAGTGCATTGTTGCAGTCTCCAAGTAAAAGGAAAAGGTGCGCCTCTCAAGTTTTTGCAGTACCAACTAGTGATCCCCTCCATCCGGATCCTCTAAACCAATTGCCTGGTGATTATGTAGAACATAACAATGTATTCCCACAGCCTAAGTTGAGGAGGTTCTCCGACGCGGAGGATGCAACGCCTCAGCTCCCAGAGGTCTTTATGTTCGATCAAAGTTTGAGTAGGGGAGGTGAAGGGGTCTCTTGTCTGCCAAGAAAGCACGATATTGAGGCAATAATTGGCAATCAGATCATGGGTGATCACATCAGCAATGGATTTACTGCAGATACGAGGGAATATAACCGAAGAAGGGTTAACAATATGGTGGACACATACGACTTCTCTTGGCAACCGGAATCAGGGGGTAAAGAACCTATGGAAAGCTCTTTTCCCGCAAGCGGACCATCATTCAGCAAAGCTTACAGTCATCCAGTATTTCCATCTGCATTAGAGATCAACGATGATACTGGTTACTGGGACATTTCAGGAGGTGCACATGACACTTGGAAGGGTCATGTACATGGGGGTATTGCCTCAACCTCTTGCAGAAATGATGTGGGCAGCAGATATCATGAGCCAACAGAGGAAATAATGCAGAAGGGTCATGTACATGGGGATATTGCCTCAACCTCTTGCAGAAATGATGTGGGCAGCAGATATCATGAGCCAAGAGAGGAAATAATGCATGATCCAGGAAGTTCACTTGCTTTTCTGAAACAGCATTCCGGCTTTCATGCAACTCCACATGGCTCAAGCTGGGAAATTGATTATCTCAGGCAAATGAACGAAAAAAGAAGAGCACGTGAGGAGAGATCAAGATGTAATACATCAGCAATGATGTCAAACTCAAGGATGAGGGATGGGGCCGCTAAGATCATAAATCCTCCACTTATTGGATCCTTCAGATACCGAGGAGATGGAGACGCTCCTTTGAGGAACCGGAGCCCACCTGTTGGGACTCGGCATTATGAGAAAGCCAGAGAAGGAACTAAAGCACATACCCATAGAGCAAGAAAAGATTTCAAGATGCAACCAAGTGTAAGTCACGAAAACAGGATAGAGCCGTCCATATATCCATCGTGGACTCCCATTGACAAGAGAGCCAGACAGGTATATGCAAACAGACTCTGATGTCATAATTATAAAACGGCTAGTGTTTCATATGCATAAATTAATCTGGCTGAGTTTGTGCAGAAACTTTCATTTGCAACATACGGGAAGGAGAAGCAAAGCAAGTTGGTCTGGAGAGACCCAAATAGCTCTGGTGCTGAGTGTGGCTTCCGGAAAAGATACCGGGAAGAAGGTACGTAGATTGTCAGAGGTCGTCGGTACCTGATGCAAAATAGTGATGTTTTAACTGGTAGATATATCATATATCCCATGAAAATGTGTCTTAACAACACTCTTTTTTATGGTGAACTTTGTTGGAGATAGAATGTGCACAAAGTAACAATGTATGTTGTCTGTCACACTGGCACCACAATTTGTTTCGAAACATCGAGGGTGAACCAGCGAATACGGTGTCATTGTTTGTCATTTATAGAGGGAAAATGTTGATGCTTGTCCTGTTCAACCTGCAAGATTGGTCTGGTGTTTGCGCATTCGATGAGTTCAGGGAGTTTGATCTGATTTTGCACTTGAGTGGTTGTGTTGAAAAGATGTTTCGCTTTCTCAAGCTTATACTCCAGTTATTTCTGTTTAGAAAGCAAAACCACTAGTACAGTTTTCCCCCTTGTCCACTGTTGCCTGACTGGATGTGCTGAATAACCCAAAAATTGCACGCGTGCATCGGGGACCTCTGCAATTCTGCATACTCCAGCTACGGGTAGGAGTTGAAAGTGTTCACGTTGCGCAAGATTCAACTTCTCCAACCCGTCACCGGCTCGTACTCGACTATCCGAGCCCGACCCGGCTCATCTTTATGCGCGCCTTTTAAATCACCATGGGCCCTCGTAGCGACGCTAACCTCGCGTCGAGTTGGATCGTATCGTCGTCTGCGTCGCTTCAAATTAACCGAGCTCTGCACTCGGCGACCAAGATCGATCGAGAGATGCAGAACGGAGGCTACTACGACCCGCGTCCCAGTACGGCCCCATCCGGCGCGTACGGCGGCAACGGCGGGTGGGCCGGCTTCCGCGACGGGCCCAATGCTCCGCCCTACCGCCAGCCGCCGCCGCCGCCGCAGCAGCAGCAGATGACGCCGCAAAGGAGGGAGGAGGTGCTCATGGAGGCCGGCCGCCTCGCCGCCGAGTACCTGGTGGCCATAGGCGAGCTGCCCCCGCACGCGCTGCGGAGACGCCCGTCGGCGCCGCTCCCGCTCCAGGAACGACCGTTGCCCCCGTTCCAGGAACGCCCGCTCGCCAGGCAGCACTTCCGCTTCCTTCCGCGCGACTTCGCACGTCCGTTCGCTCTCGCTCCCCGCCCGGTCCAAGGCCGGCCCATCGCCAAGCGGCCCCGCCCGCCCGCGCCGGGGCGGTTCCAAGGACGCCCGCCGTTTCATCCGGGCGTGCGTGCTCCCGCTTTTCCCGCGGCGCCTGTCGGGAGCGTGACGCAGGGCGCTTTGAACGATGCGACGACGGGGGGTGGGAACGGGAACAGCAGTCAGCCCGTGACGCAGGTGCCCAGGACGATGGAGTAGCCGAACCGTGGCCAATCTCCACATGGTGTTCTAGCGTTTTGGTAGTAACTGTAGCTACGAAGATCATATAGTACAGTACAATGCAACAAGCTTTAGGCCTGGTAGGATGGAAGATATTTCTTTTAGGGCACAGTGGAAGATACTCCCTCCGTCCTAAAATAAGTGTCTTGAGCTTAGTATAAATTTGTACTAGAGCTAGTACAAAGTTAAGACACTTATTTTGGGACAGAGGAAGTACTTAGGAGAGGTTCCCAAGGCCTAAAGCTGTGTTTGTCCAGTTTTTACTTAGGCACCGGTGTTTGCTTTTTACAGCATAGGTGAAGCGGGTGTGCTACACAAGTAAATATTGGTGCTTAAGATAAAATTAATCGTTTTAAGAGATGAATATTCAGTGAACTTCAGATTTTCTGGCGTGGCAAACCGAATGTTTTTCATGGCACATTATGTTCATCGAGGATGGCAACATTAGTTGGCGAGCATTGTAAATCTGTCTTGATTTATTTTTTTGTCAGGAAATTGTCCTGCTTTCAAACTAAATTTGCCTTCCTTGCGCCAATATAAATTTTCATAAAAGATGTTTGATTTGCGATGCCTAAAAATCTGACGTCAGATTTCTCATTTTTGCTATAAATTTCAACTAGATGATTTTTAGTTATGTCACATCTAAGTTTTAAACTGTACAATCTGATTGCCAATATTTGTGTGCATTGTCCTCGTGAAGTCGCGCTGCATGGTCACGCTCATAGGAGATCCTCGTCCTCGCGAAGTGTGCTTGTTGGGTTGCATTTTATGTTTTTCTGTTTGTTGGAATGTGGCGTTGGTCACCTCCTGTGTGGGCCACATGTGCTCTCTCTTTTGCCTCCACAAGAAGATGTGTCCACTTGTGTTTTGTTTCGGCTACATTGTTTCCTTTTTTCGGAAAAGAGAAATGATAGCACATGCACATTCAGCTATTCATCATTTCATAATGCGGTTTAAGCATCTTTTATGCATATGTTTTTCATCCTTTTAACAATACTTTTTGTCTTCGCTAATGCTCAACATTATAACGTTGTTATGGGTGGGTTGGTTGTGACCTTTGTACCTTGGGCTGACCGTTTTCGTGTGTGTTGTGTTATTTGTCTGTTGTGTCCACTTGGTTTTTTATGTTCTTGGTGAGAAGGACACAATTCGTCCGATCAAGTTGCATGTTCATCTTGTAATTGGCTTCGTGGTTGTTCGAGTTGCAAACGCAACCTTGACTCTCAACTAGAGCTTCTGTCTTGTTTTTCACCTCAGTTGCAGTTTCACCCTTGACTCGCAACTCGATCCATAGTTTGTTTTATCCTAGTTCCAAGTCGATCTTTGACTCACAACTGGGCTCGTAATTTCGTAGTTGTCCCAGTTGCAAATTCACTCTCAACTTGCAAATGGGCTCATAGTTGTCCCAGTTGTAAGTCCACCCTCGACCACAATTGGGTATATGTTTTATTGTCCATCCTAGTTGCAAGTCCAGGCTCGACTCACAACTGGGCTTGTATTTTGTTTTGGTCCCAGTTGCAAATTCACCCTCAACTCGCGAATGGTATATTAGTTTTACGTAGTTTTCCTAGTTGCAAATCTGCCTTGACTCATAGCTGGGCCTGTAGTTTGTTTCTCCTCAGTTGCAAGCTCACCCTTGGCTCGCAATTGGACTCGTAGTTTAGTAGTTGTCTCAGTTGCAAGTCCACTCTGAACTTGCAACTAGGCCCATAGTTTTGTTGTTGTCTCAACTGCAAATCCACCCTCCGACTCGCAACTGGGTCCGTAGTTCATCCCAGTTGCAAGTCTAACATCAACTCACAACGGGTATCATTGTTTTGTGTAGTTGTCCCAGTTGCAAGTCTATCCTCGACTCGTAACTAAGCCCATAGTTTGTTTTATCCCAATTGCAACCCCACTCTCAACTCGCAACCAGGCTTGTAGTTGTCCCAGTGGCAACTCCATGCTCGACTCGCAACTGGTGTCGTAGTTTTGTATAGTTGTCATAGTTGCAAGTCCACCGTCCATCCTTGGCTCGTGTCTGGGCCCGTAGTTTGTTTTCATCCAAGTTGTAAGTCCACCATCAACTCGCAAATGGGCTCGAAGTTTCTATTGTCGCCTCAGTTTGCAAGTCCACCATCGGCTTACACTCTAGCACTGCGCCCTTTTTATTCAACACTCCTAGTTGTAAGTACACCCTCTACTTGCAATCAGGCTTTTTTGACCTTTTTAGTTGCCTTAGTTACAAGACAATCCTTGTTTTTGCAAGTAGGTTGTCCATTTTTTTATTCTGCACCCCAGTTGCAATTCCACTACTAACTTGCCACTGGGCTTCAAGTTTTTTTTGTCGCAATTACAAGTTCACGTCAACTTGCAACTGGGTGAGCCACCACTTTTTATCCCAAGTACAATTCCATCTTTAATATGCAAATTGTGAGCACCGACCCTTATAATTACTAGCCCCACTTTTTCTTTTCCTTTTGCCTTTTTTAGCTTCTCAACATTGTTTATTTTTTTATTTTTTGGCCCAACCATTTTTTCAAATATCTCAGTTGCAAGCCCATCTTCGACCCATTTTTAAAAAATATATACAAGCGATGGAGGGACCCAAGTTTGCATGTGTCTTTAAAAAAAACATAATTTATATGATTTTTAGTTCCCAACCCATTGGGTTAGTTCCCCGCCTTTTTTTGAAATCTCATAGTTGTATACAAATGCAACACACCCTTTTGAGTCGTATCCTTTTGTCTATAAGGCTAGTTTGTTAAACAATTCAAAAAATCTTTGGGTTTTCAAAAAATGGGCCCGTCTATCTTACATCTAGATGCGAGATAATATCTCACATCTAACATGATGTCGTGGGCCTCTCATTGACAACTTTTTCTCGCTGGTTCGATTTTTTTTTCTTTGTTTGATGGTTGTCCAGCCAAGTTTGTCCTTTGGTGCTAAACAAGCTAGGTGCGTCAACGACTAGGCCGGTACACAGCTAAGCACCTAAGGGTGTGTTTGGTAGGGTGTATGAGGCAAAAGTTCCCAATCCGACCCACTTTTGCTTGTTTGGTAGGGTGCACGGGCTCACCTGAGCTATGCCCATCTCATGCATAAAAGGGCTCTCAACCATGCTCATCTCATGCACCCCAAACAGGGTGCATGAAGGCAGCCATGCTGGCCCTAACCCTCGTCCCCATCCACCGGATCGCGTTCAGATATGTTTATATTTTCAAAAAGTGTTCATAATTTCAAAATTTGTTCAAATTTCTGAAAAATATTTAGAATTACAAAAATTGTTTAAATTTCGAAATCGTTCAGAATTTCAATTTTTTGAAAATGTTTAAAATTTCAAAATTGTTTTAATTTTCAAAAAATTGTTCTGTATTTCAAATTTTGTTTGAATTTTCAATAAATGTTTTCAAAAATTTAAAAAGGTTCAGAATTTAGAAAAATCAAAAGTTTTTGAAATTTGGAAAAAAACAGAATTTCAAAAAAAATTATAAAATATTCAAAATTTGTTCAAATTTTCAAAAGTTCAGAATTTTAAATATGTTCAGAATTTTAAATTTTAAATAATTTTGAAAAATCTTTAGTATTTCGAATTTTGTTTAAATTATGAAAATATGTTTAAATTTGTTTTCATGTTGTTTCAATTTTGTTCATCATTCAGAAAATTAGAATTTGAAATTGTTCAGCATGTCTGAACACATGCAGGCTGGCAAACAAAGTCTCTGCTCAGCATGTCTTAGCGCATACATCGCTGCCAAACAACAACAACTGCATGGACTCAGCATGTTTACACTCAGCATGTATGAGAGGAGAACAACTAGGCTAGGTCCATACATGCTACCAAACACACCTTAAGTGCGCTGGCTTGTAGCACACGAGAAAATTTTGTAAGGGCGCTGTTTCATTTAGAAAAAACAAAAAAAGTCGTATGAAAGGTAAGGACGGTTAAGCAGGAATTGATTTCCCAAGCTCCGACTCTTGACGTGTCTTATTGCCAGAAGAACAAATGGATGTTTGTGACAATTGATCATCACAAATATTTAAGGACTCACATCAGCGTTAGATTTGAAACCATTTTTTGAAATATTTATTGAAAAAATTTGAACAATTTAGAAATGCCGATTTAAAAAAAATTATGAATAACATTTGTAAATCCGAACATTTTGTAAAACATATTTTTTGAAAACATGAACAATTTTTTAAATCTCCAAAAGTTTATTTAAATGGGATTTTTTTGAAAAATTCGAATATTTTCTGAAACCTCAACACTTTCCCAAAAACGAACAAATTTTTTTAAAAATGGGAAGATTTTTGGAATTTCCTGAACATTTTATGAAAACGTAACGTTTTTTATGAAAACATAAACATTTTTTGAATTTGTGAACAAATTTTGAAAATGGGCACATGTTTTGAATATTCGGAACATTTATGTTATACAAAATGATCCTTTTAGTGTAGGATGAATTTTTTAATATACAATTAACATTTCTTTTAACAAAACTGAACTTTTTTAGTGTACGGTGTACCTTTTTAGTTTTCTAGTGTGTATTTGTATGCACTAATCGTCATGCTGCCTTTTATACCTTGGTCCTTGGATATTTGCATGTACTAGCACGTACAATGACATGCATGCACATGCAACGCTCATCTAAGGATCAACTAATGCACGCACCGGTGTGATGACATGCTTTCTTCCCTGCGTATCCCACGCATAACAAAAAACATTTAAATTCAAAAATGAATTGTAGGGCTTAGCCACGTAAGAGAGGGAGAAAAAAAAGCTTGATCCATATATTTCTTACTTATCTTTAGTACTAACAAAAGTATTTAACTTTTCTTGTTTAGCATAAAACCGTGTCGAACATGGGTGTACAAAATGGACTTGCAACTAGGCCAGACACATTTGTGTGTCAAAAAGGGCATGCAACAGGATTAGAGGATCGAGAAAAAGTTCCAAGTTAATGATGAACATGCAACAATGACCCCCTCTCCCCCCCCCAAAAAAAAGCTAGCTCCCAAACAAACGTATAACATACCATGGTTCGATATTTTATCATCATAAAACACTACCCCTCCTCCCAACAAAATTCATGTCGAGGGTGTACTTGTAACTAGGGCAAAAAATAGATCGGGCCCGGTTGCCTGTCGAGGGTGGACCTGCAATTGAAACAAAAAAGGGTGGGGCTGAGTTACACATCAAGGGTTGAGTTGCAACTAGGACAAGAATCCCCCCGTTGCGCGTCAAGGTGGACTTGCAACTAAGATAAAAATGGGTCGGGCCCAGTCGTATGTCGAGGGTGGACATGCAACTGGCATAATAATAGGACAGACCTAAGTTGTGCATCGAGGATGGAGTTGCAACTAGTACAAAAAGGCCCCCCCTGTCCCAAGTTGCGTGTCGAGGGTGGACTTCTAACTGGCTTAAAAATGGATTGGGCCATGGTTACGTGTCGAGGGTGGACTTGTAACTGGGGCAACTATAACTACAATAGCTCCCACCCCCAGCCGTGAATCAAGGGTTGACTTGCAACCGGGAAACCTAAAATTACAAAAACCAATTGCAAGTTGAGGGTTGATGATACGTCTCCATCGTATTGATTTTTTCCAAACTCTTTTGTCCTTGTTTTGGACTCTAATTTGCATGATTTGAATGAAACTAACCTGTACTGACGATGCGTTCAACAGAATTGCCATGGTGTTATTTTTGTGCAGAAATCAAAGTTCTCGGATTGACCTAAAAATTTACGTAGAATTTTTGTGGAATATATATAAAAAATATTCGAGCAAGAATTAACCAGAGGGGGCCACCTAGAGGCCTGCTACGTCTTGAGCTTGCATTGGTTTTCCTTGAAAAGGAAAGGGTGATGCAGCAAAGTAGCGTAAGTATTTTCCTTAGTTTTTGAGAACCAAGGTATCAATCCAGTAGGAGGCTCCTCAGAAGTCCCACACACCTACACAAACAAACAAGAACCTCACAACCAACGCAATAAAGGGGTTGTCAATCCCTTCACGACCACTTGCAAAAGTGAGATCTGATAGATATAATATGATAAGATAAATATTTTTGGTATTTTTATGATATAGATTGGAAAATAAAAGATGCAAATAAAAGTAGATGGAAAACTTATATGATAAAAGATAGACCCGGGGGCCATAGGTTTCACTAGTGGCTTCTCTCAAGATAGCATAAGTATTACGATGGGTGAACAAATTACTGTTGAGCAATTGATAGAAAAGCGCATAGTTATGAGATTATCTAGGCATGATCATGTATATAGGCATCACGTCCATGACAAGTAGACCGACTCCTACCTGCATCTACTACTATTACTCCACATATCGACCGACTCCTGCCTGCATCTACAGTATTAAGTTCATAAAAAACAGAGTAACGCATTAAGAAAGATGACATGATGTAGAGGGATAAACTCATGCAATATGATATAAACCCCATCTTTTTATCCTTGATGGCAACAATACAATACGCGCCATGTTGCCCCTGCTGTCACTGGGAAAGGACACCGCAAGATTGAACCCAAAGCTAAGCACTTCTCCCATTGCAAGAAAGATCAATCTAGTAGGCCAAACCAAACTGATAATTCGAAGAGACTTGCAAAGATAACTTAATCACACATAAAAGAATCCAGAGGAGATTCAAATATTTCTCATAGATAAACTTGATCATAAACCCACAATTCATCGGATCTTGACAAACACACCGCAAAAAGAGTTACATCGAATAGATCTCCAAGAAGATCGAGAAGAACTTTGTATTGAGATTCAAAGAGAGAGAAGAAGCCATCTAGCTAATAACTATGGACCCGAAGGTCTATGGTAAACTACTCACAACTCATCGGAGAGGCCTTGGAGATGATGTAGAGCCCCTCCATGGTCGATTCCCCCTCTTGCGGAGCGCCGGCGAAGGCTCCAAGATGGGATCTCGCGGATATAGAAGGTTGCGGCGGTGGAATTAGGTTTTCGTGGTGCTCCTGGATGTTTTCAGGGTACATGGGTATATATAGGAGGAAGAAGTAGGTCGGTGGACGCTCGAGGGGCCCACGAGGGTGGGGGCGCGCCGAGCACCCTCGTGGCCGCCTCCTTTGTTGCTTGACGTCCACTCCAAGTCCCCTGGATCACGTTTGTTCCAAAAAGATCGCTCCTGAAGGTTTCATTCTGTTTGGACTCCGTTTGATATTCCTTTCCTTCGAAACACTGAAATAGGCAAAAAAAAAAACAATTCGGGCTGGGCCTCCGGTTAGTAGGTTAGTCCCAAAAATGATATAGAAGTGTAAAGTAAAGCCCATAAACATCCAAAATGGTAATATAATAGCATGGAACAATAAAAATTATAGATACGTTGGAGATGTATCAAGCATCCCCAAGCTTAATTCCTGCTCGTCCTCGAGTAGGTAAATGATAAAAACATAATTTTTGATGTGGAATGCTACCTAGCATAATTCTCAATGTAATTTTCTTTATCGTGGCATGAATGTTCAGATCCAAATGATTCAAAATAAAAGTTCATATTGACATAAGAAATAGTAATACTTCAAGCATACTAAGTAATCATGTCTTCTCAAAATAACATGGCTAAAGAAAGTTATCCCTACAAAATCATATAGTCTGACTGTTGCTTTATCTTCATCACACAAAGTATTTAATCATGCACAACCCCGATGACAAGCCAAGCAATTGTTTCATACTTTAGTAATCTCAACTTTTTCAACTTTCACGCAATACATGAGCGTGAGCCATGGACATAGCACTATATGTGGAATAGAATGGTGGTTGTGGAGAAGAAAAAAAGGGGAAGATAGTCTCACATCAACTAGGCGTATCAACGGGCTATGGAGATGCCCATTAATAGATATCAATGTGAGTGAGTAGGGATTGCCATGCAGCGGATGCATTAGAGCTATAAACGTATGAAAGCTCAACAAAAGAAACTAAGTGGGTGTGCATCCAACTTGCTTGCTCACGAAGACCTAGGGCATTTTGAGGAAGCCCATCATTGGAATATACAAGCCAAGTTCTATAATGAAAAATTCCCACTAGTATATGAAAGTGACAACATAGGAGACTATCTATCATGAAGATCATGGTGCTACTTTGAAGCACAAATGTGGTAAAAAGGATAGTAGCATTGTCCTTTCTCTCTTTTTCTCTCATTTTTTTATTTGGCCTTTCTTTTTTTTATAAAGTCCGAAGTCTCATCTCAACTTGTGGGGGAATCATAGTCTTCATCATCCTTTCCTCACTTGGGACACTGCTCTAATAATGAAGATCATCACACTTTTATTTACTTACAACTCAAGATTACAACTCGATACTTAGAACAAGATATGACTCTATATGAATGCCTCCGACGGTGTACCGGGATATGCAATGAATCAAGAGTGACATGTATGAAAATTATGAAGGTGGCCTTGCCACAAATACGATGTCAACTACATGATCATGCAAAGAGCAATATGACAATGATGATGCGTGTCATATAAATGGAACGGTGGAAAGTTGCATGGCAATATATCTCGGAATGGCTATGGAAATGCCATAATAGGTAGGTATGGTGGCTGTTTTGAGGAAGGTGTATGGTACCAGCGAAAGTTGCGCGGCACAAGAGAGGCTAGCAATGGTGGAAGGGTGAGAGTGCGTATAATCCATGGACTCAACATTAGTCATAAAGAACTCATATACTTATTGCAAAAATCTACAAGACATTAAAAACAAAGTACTACACGCATGCTCCTAGGGGGATAGATTGGCAGGAAAATACCATCGCTCGTCCCCGACCGCCACCCATAAGGAAGACAATCAATAAATAAAATTGTGCTCCAACTTCATCACAAAGCGGTTCACCATACATGCATGCTATGGGAATCACAAACTTCAACACAATTATTCTTTAAATTCACAATTACCCAACTAGCATGACTCTAATATCACCACCTCTATATCTCAAAACAATTATCAAGTACCAAATTGATCATAGCATCCAATTCACTTTCTATGATAGTTTTTATTATACCCAACTTGGATGCCCATCATTCTAGGACCAATTTAATAACCATAGCAAATACCATGCTGTTCTAAAAGACTCTCAAAATAATATAAGTGAAGCATGAGAGATCAACAATTTCTACAAAATTAAGCCACCTCCGTGCTCTAAAAGATATAAGTGAAGCACTAGAGCAAAACTATCTAGCTCAAAAGATATAAGTGAAGCACTAGAGCAAAACTATCTAGCTCAAAAGATATAAGTGAAGCACATAGAGTATTCTAATAAATTCTAAATCATGTGGGTTTCTCCCAAAAGGTGTGTACAGTAAGGATGATTGTGGTAATCTGAAAAGAAAATACTAATATCATACATGACGCTCCAAGCAAAACACATATCATGTGGCGAATAAAAATATAGCTCCAAGTAAAGTTACCGATAGACGAAGACGAAAGAGGGGATGCCTTCCGGGGCATCCCCAAGCTTAGGCTTTTGGTTATCTAGAATATCTTGGGGTGCCATGGGCATTCCCAAGCTTAGGATCTTTCCACTCCTTATTCCATAGTCCATCAAATCTTTACCCAAAACTTGAAAACTTCACAACACAAAACTCAACAGGAAATCTCATAAGCTCCGTTAGTGCAAGAAATAAAAACCACCACATAAGGTACTGTAATGAACTCATTCTTTATTTATATTGGTGTTAAACCTACTGTATTCCAACTTCTCTATGGTTCATACCCCTTGATACTAGCCATATATGCATCAAAATAAGCAAACAACACACGAAAATAGAATCTGTCAAAAACAGAACAGTCTGTAGCAATCTGTAACTCTCGAATACTTATGGAACTCTAAAAATCCTACCAAAATATGAAGTCCTGGAAAATTTGTCTATTGATCTACATCAAAAAGAATCAACGCAAAATCACGTTTCTGTGAATTACTAAAATTATTTTCGTGCAGGCAAAGTTTCTGTTTTTCAGCAGAATCAAATTAACCATCACCATAGGTTATCCTATAGGTTCTACTTGGCACAAACACTAATTAAAACATGAAAACACATCTAAACAGAAGCTAGATGAAATATTAATTACTAAACATAAGCAAAAAATAAAAAATAAAAATAAAATTGGGTTGCCTCCCAACTAGCGCTATCGTTTAACGCCCCTAGCTAGGCATAAAAGCGAGGATAAATCGAAGTAGTGCCATCTTTGGCACTCAATTCATAAGTAGCCCGCATGATAGATTCATAAGGTAATTTAACTTTCTTTCTAGGGAAGTGTTCCATGCCTTTCCTTAATGGAAATTGGAATCTAATATTCTCTTCCTTCATATCGATAATTGCACCAAACGTTCTAAGGAAAGGTCTACCAAGAATAATAGGACAAGAAAGATTGCAATCTATGTCAAGAACGATAAAATCTACGGGCACATAATTCCTATTTGCAACAATAAGAACATCATTGATACTTCCGATAGGTTTCTTAATGGTGGAATCCGCAAGGTGCAAATTTAAAGACCAATCATCAAGATCATGGAAACCTAGAATATCATATAAAATTTTCAAAATCGTGGAAACACTAGCACCCAAATCACATAAAGCATAACACTCATGATCTTTAATTTTAATCTTTATAGTAGGTTCCCACTCATCATAAAGTTTTCTAGGTATAGAAACTTCCAAATTAAGTTTTTCATCATAAGATTGCATCAAGGCATCAACGCTATGTTTGGTAAAAGCTTTATTTTGACTATAAGCATGAGGAGAATTCAACACGGATTGCAACAAGGAAATACAATGTATTAAAGAATAATTATCATAATTAAATTCCTTGAAATCCATAATAGTAGGTTCAATGCTATTTAAAGTCTTGACCTCCCCAATCTCACTTTTACCAAATTTAGCATCAAGATCTAAAAACTCCGAATCATTGGGACGCCTTTTAACTAAAGTTGACTCATCTCCAGTCCCATCATTATTAAGATTCATATTGCAAAACAAGGATTTAATAGGGGACACATCAATAACTTTTAGATCTTCATCGTTATTTTCGCTTAACCCTTCTGGTTTGGCAGCCATCTTATTAACCAAGGTGGCTTGCTTATCAGAAATTTGGGCTATTGATTTTTCAAGACGAGTAATTTGAGAGTTCAAACCATAAAATTCTTTAGACATATCATCAAGCTCTTTGTTCATGTACTCCAAAAAGCTTTTTTGTTCTTTAAGTTATTTTCTAAAGAAACTATTATGCTCAAATTGTAAAATCATAAAACTTCTAATGTTCAATTCAATCTCTTCCAACCTTCTAAGATGAAGGTCGGAGTTCATAGGCAAAGCCATAAGAGCAAACAGGCACACAAAAAGACAAGCAAAAGAGAGAGGAGATTGGGAAAGAGAGGGCGAATAAAACGGCAAGGGTGAAGTGGGGGAGAGGAAAACGAGAGGCAAATGGCAAATAATGTAATGCGAGGGAGATGAGTTTGTGATGGGTACTTGGTATGTCTTGACTTGAGCGAAGACCTCCCCGGCAACGGCGCCAGAAATCCTTCTTGCTGCGTCTTGATCTTGCGTTGGTTTTCCTTGAAGAGGAAAGGGTGATGCAGCAAAGTAGCGTAAGTATTTCCCATAGTTTTTGAGAACCAAGATATCAATCCAGTAGGAGGCTCCTCAGAAGTCCCACGCACCTACACAAACAAACAAGAACCTCGCAACCAATGTAATAAAGGGGTTGTCAATCCCTTCACGGCCACTTGTGAAAGTGAGATCTGATTGAGATAATATGATAAGATAAATATTTTTGGTATTTTTATGATATAATTGGAAAATAAAAGATGCAAATAAAAGTAGATGGAAAACTTATATGATAAAAGATAGACCCGGGGGGCATAGGTTTCACTAGTGGCTTCTCTCAAGATAGCATAAGTATTACGGTGGGTGAACAAATTACTATCGAGCAATTGATAGAAAAGCGCATAGTTATGAGATTATCTAGGCATGATCATGTATATAGGCATCACGTCCATGACAAGTGGACCGACTCCTGCCTGCATGTACTACTATTACTCCACACATCGACCGACTCCTGCCTGCATCTAGAGTATTAAGTTCATAAAAAACAGAGTAACGCATTAAGAAAGATGACATGATGTAGAGGGATAAACTCATGCAATATGATATAAACCGCATCTTTTTATCCTCAGTGGCAACAATACAATACGCGCCTTGCTGCCCTTGCTGTCACTGGGAAAGGACACCGCAAGATTGAACCCAAAGCTAAGCACTTCTCCCATTGCAAGAAAGATCAATCTAGTAGGCCAAACCAAACTGATAATTCGAAGAGACTTGCAAAGATAACTTAATCACACATAAAAGAATCCAGAGGAGATTCAAATATTTCTCATAGATAAACTTGATCATAAACCCACAATTCATCAGATCTCGACAAACACACCGCAAAAAGAGTTACATTGAATAGATCTTCAAGAAGATCGAGGAGAACTTGGTATTGAGATTCAAAGAGAGAGAAGAAGCCATCTAGCTAATAACCATGGACCCGAAGGTCTGTGGTAAACTACTAACAACTCATCGGAGAGGCCTTGGAGATGATGTAGAGGCCCTCCGTGGTTGATTCCCCCTCCGGCAGAGCGCTGGCGAAGGCTCCAAGATGGTATCTCGCGGATACAGAAGGTTGCGGAGGTGGAATTAGGTTTTCATGGTCCTCCTTGATGTTTTCGGGGTACATGGGTATATATAGGAGGAAGAAGTAGGTCGGTGGATGCTCGAGGGGCCCACGAGGGTGGGGGGCGCGCCGGGCACCCTCATGGCCGCCTCCTCCGTTGCTTGACGTCCACTCCAAGTCCCCTGGATCACGTTTGTTCCAAAAAGATCGCTCCCGAAGGTTTCATTCCGTTTGGACTCCGTTTGATATTCCTTTCCTTCGAAACACTAAAATAGGCAAAAAAACAACAATTCGGGCTGGGCCTCTGGTTAGTAGGTTAGTCCCAAAAATGATATAAAAGTGTAAAGTAAAGCCCATAAACATCCAAAACGGGTAATATAATAGCATGGAACAATCAAAAATTATAGATACGTTGGAGACGTATCAAGGCCACAAGCCCTGGGGGTGCGCCCTGCAGGCTTGTGGCCCCCCTGGACTTCCTCCGACCCTAACTCCAACTCTATAAGTACCTATCCGGGGAGAAAGAAATCAGAGAGAAGGATTCATTGCGTTTTACGATACGGAGCCGCCGCCGCCTCCTATTCTTCATCGGGAGGGCTGATCTGGAGTCCGTTCGGGGCTCCGGAGAGGGGAATTCGTCTCCATCATCATCATCAACCTTCCTCCATAACCAATTTCATGATGTTCACCGCCGTGAGTGAGTAATTCCATCGTAGGCTTGCTGGACGGTGATGGGTTGGATGAGATTTATCATGTAATCGAGTTAGTTTTGTTAGGGTTTGATCCCTAGTATCCACTATATTCTGAGATTGATGTTGTTATGACTTTGTTATGCTTAATGCTTGTCACTAGGGCCCGAGTGCCATGATTTCATATATGAACCTATTATGTTTTCATGAATATATGTGTGTTTTTGATCCTATCTTGCAAGTTGTAGACACCTATTATGAGTTATGATCCGCATACCCCAATGTGACAATAATTGGGATTCTTTCCGGTGATTACCATAGTTTGAGGAGTTCATGTATTCACTAAGTGCTAATGCTTTGGTCCGGTTCTCTATTAAAAGAAGGCCTTAATATCCCTTAGTTTCCGTTAGGACCCCGCTGTCACGGGAGGTAGGACAAAAGATGTCATGCAAGTTCTTTTTCATAAGCACGTATGACTATATACGGAATATATGCCTACATTATATTGATGGTTTGGATCTAGTTCTGTGTCACCCTAGGTTATGACTGCTACATGATGAATATTATCCAACACAATTATCATTGCCGATCCAATGCCTACAAGCTTTTCACGTATTGATCTTTGCTTAGTTACTTTATTGTTGCCACTGTTACAAACACTACAAAACTACTGTTACTTTTGCCACCGTTACCGTTACTTCCGTACTACTTTGCTACTAAATTTTTTGCTGCAGATATTAAGTCTTTCAAGTGTGGTTGAATTGACAACTCGACTGCTAATACTTACAAATATTCTTTGGCTCCCCTTGTGTCAAATCAATAAATTTGGGTTGAATACTCTACCCTCGAAAACTGTTGTGATCCCCTATACTTGTGGGTTATCAAGACCTTTTTCTGCCGCCGTTGCCTGGGAGCATAGGTATATTTTTTGATTCACTTGGGATTTATATTTGTTGATCAATATGAAGAATCTGAAAGATACCAAAACCAAGATTTTTTCCTCTAGAACAAGGGGAGGTAAGGAACTGCCACCTAGCACTGCACTTGATTCACCTTCTGTTTTGTGTAAGCTTGCGACACCTACACCTGCTATTGATTATGATATGTCGCAAGTAATTGATGATGCTACTTTTGCTATGAATGATGCTTATGATACTAGTGCTTTGCTTGATAATAATGTGCCACTGGGGGAATTCCTTGATGAACAACTTGCTAGAGCCAAAGATATTGAGAATGATGAAACTGATGAAATTATTGAAACTAGAAACTTTGAAACACCCATTAAACCTAGTTACGAGTTAAGGGTCGACTTGCAACTAGGATGAAACAAACTATTGGCCCAGTTGCGAGACAGGGGCCAAACTGACAGTTGACTTTAGATTTCGCATTTATGTTGAACTAAAAAAACATCCAAAATGCATATTGAGGGTCTTCCTTGCAAAATTTATCAACTCAAACTTGTGAGTCAAAAGGGATGGCTGAAAACTAGTGCACCTACAAACTACAACAAGAGAATAAAAAAGAAAAATTAAAATCGTAGTTGTGTGTTGACTATTGACTTGTAACTCGGGGCCCTTGAGTTATTAGTCAGTGCCGGTTTGTAATTGGAACAACAATAAAACTATGATCCGAGTTGCGAGTCGAGGGTGGACTTGCAACTAGGACAACTACGAAATTACGAACTGAGTTGCGAGTCAAGAGTCGACTTGCAACTGGGATGAAACAAACTATTGACCCAGTTACGAGTCAAATGTGGACTTGCAACTTGGATGAAAAGTGAAGAACATACCTAGTTGTGAGTCGGTAGTGCGATTGCAACTAGTAACTACGAGCCCAATTGTGAGTCGAGGATGGACTTACAACTAGGACAACTACAAATTATGAGCCTAGTTGCGAGGAAAGGGTCGACTTGCTGTTGGGGAACGTACATGCAATTTCAAAATTTTCCTACGCTCACGCAAGATCTATGTAGGAGATGCATAGCAACGAGGGGGAGAGTGTGTATACGCACCCTCATAAGCCATAAGCGGAAGCATTTCATGACGCAGTTGATGTAGTCGAACTTTCTTCATGATCCACCGATCGAGTACCGAACGTACGACACCTCCGAGTTCTGCACACGTTCAGCTCAGTGACGTCCCTCGCCTTCTTGATCCAGGAAGACGTCGAGGTAGTAGATGAGTTCCATCAGCACGGTGATGGTGAAGTGATCCTCGCAGGGCTTCGCCTAAGTACTACAAAAATATGACCGAGGGTGTAAACGGTGGAGGGGGGCGCCACACACGGCTAACAATTAATCTCGTGTGTGCTACGCACCCCCCTCCTCATATATATAGGTGGGAGGGAGAGGGGAGAGGCCAAGGGGTGCCCCAAGTGGGTCCGAATACCACTTGGGCTCCAGCCCTGGTTCACCCCCCTTCCTTGTATAGGCGCCAGGGGAAGGAAGGGGGAGGTGGCGCCCCCCTTTCCTTTCTCCCTTGAGGTGGGGAAGGAAGGAGGGACTTACCCTCCCCCCTTTCCTTTCCCTCGGGCTGGCCGCCCTGGTCGAGGGGCGCACCAGCCCCTTGTGGGCTGTTCTATCCCTCCCTTGGCCC
This sequence comes from Triticum aestivum, assembly GCF_018294505.1. Lineage (NCBI taxonomy): Eukaryota > Viridiplantae > Streptophyta > Magnoliopsida > Poales > Poaceae > Triticum > Triticum aestivum. Next base: position 125,266,101 of record NC_057804.1, read on the forward strand.
ATTAAGCCCATATCTTTGCCGGGGTGCCCGGAACCCCTTCCGATGACCCTATATGTACCCGGTACCCTCCGGAACACTTTCGACGTCCGAATACCATCGTCCTATATATCAATCTTTACCTCTCGACCATTTCAAGACTCCTCTCATGTCCATGATCTCATCCGGGACTCCGAACAACATTCGGTCATCAAATCACATAACTCATATAATATTATATCATCATCGAATGTTAAACGTGAGGACCCTACTGGTTCAAGAACTATGTAGACATGACTGAGACACATCTTCGGTCAATAACCAATAGCAGAACCTGGATGCCCATATTGGCTCCTACATTTTCTACGATGATCTTTATCGGTCAAACCTTTATGATAACATATGTAATTCCCTTTGTCCATCCGTATGTTACTTGCTCGAGATTCGATCGTCGGTATCTTCATACCTAGTTCAATCTCGTTACCGGCAAGTCTCTTTACTCGTTCCATAATACATGATCCTGCAACTAACTCATTAGTCACTTTGCTTGCAAGGCTTCTTATGATGTGTATTACCGAGAGGGCCCAGAGATACCTCTTCGATACTCGGAGTGACAAATCCTAAACTCGATCTATGCCAACTCAACAAACACCTTCGGAGATACCTGTAGAGCATCTTTATAATCACCCAATTACGTTGTGATGTTTGATAGCACACAAGGAATTCCTCCGGTATCTGGGAGTTGCATAATCTCATAGTCGAAGGAATATTTATTTGACATGAAGAAAGCAACATGAATAAAACTAAATGATCATTATGCTAAGCTAACGAATGGGTCTTGTCCATCACATCATTCTTCTAATGATGTGATCCCGTTATAAAATGACAACTCATGTCCATGGTTAGGAAACCTTAACCATCTTTGATCAACGAGCTAGTCTAGTAGAGGCTCACTAGGGACATGTTGTTTGTTTATGTATTCACACATGTATTAAGGTTTCCGACCAATACAATTCTAGCATGAATAATAAACCTTTATCATGAATAAGAAAATATAAAATAACAACTTTATTATTATCTCTAGGGCATATTTCCTTCAGTCTCCCACTTGCACTAGTCAATAATCTATTTCATATCGCCATGTGATTTAACACCAATAGTTCACATCGTCATGTGATTAACACCCATAGTTCACATTGCCATGTGACCAACGCCCAAAAGGTTTACTAGAGTCAATAATCTAGTTCACATTGCCATGTGATTAACACCAATAGTTCACATATTTATGTGATTAACACCCATAGTTCACATCGCCATGTGACCAACACCCAAAGGGTTTACTAGAGTCAATAATCTAGTTCACATCGCTATGTGATTAACACCCAAAGAGTACTAAGGTGTGATCATGTTTTGCTTGTGAGAGAAGTTTAGTCAACGGGTCGGCCACATTCAGATTCGTATGTATTTTTGCAAATTTCTATGTCTACAATGCTCTGCATGGAGCTACTTGACACGTCCCCAACGCATCTATAATTTTTGATTGTTCCATGTTATTATATTATCTGTTTTGGATGTTTTATATTCACTAATATGTTATTTTATATTATTTTTGGGACTAACCTATTAACCTAGAGCCCAGTGCCAGTTCCCGTTTTTTCCCTGTTTTTAAGTTTCACAGAAAAGGAATACCAAATGGAGTCCAAACGCAATTAAACCTTCGCAGTGATTTTTCTTGGACCAGAAGACAACCAGGAGACTTAGAGATGAAATCAGAGGAGCCACGAGGTGGCCACAAGGATGGAGGGCGCGCCCCCACCCTTGTGGGCCCCTCGGGCACCTCTTGACCTAATTATTTCGCCTATATATTCCCATATATACCCAAACCAGCAGAGACATCCACGAAAACACTTTTCCACCACCGCAACCTTCTGTACCCGTGAGATCCCATCTAGGGGCCTTTTTCGGCGTCCTCCCGGAGGGGGTTCGGTCACGGAGGGCTTCTACATCAATACCATTGCCCTTCTGATGAAGCATGAATAGTTTAGCACAGACCTACAAGTGCATAGCTTGTAGCTAGATGGCTTCTTCTCTCTCTTTGATTCTCAATACCATGTTCTCCTTGATGTTCTTGGAGATCTATTCGATGTAATACTTTTTGCGGTGTGTTTGTCAAGATCCGATGAATTGTGGATTTATGATCAGCTTATCTATGAATATTATTTGAATCTTCTCTGAATTCTTATATGCATGATTTGATATCTTTGTAATTCTCTTCGAACTATCGGTTTGGTTTGGCCAACTAGATTGGTTTTTCTTGCAATGGGAGAAGTGCTTAGCTTTGGGTCCAATCTTAAGGTGTCCTTTCCCAGTGACAGTATGGGCAGCAAGGCACATATTGTATTGTTGCCATCGAGGATAAAAATATGGGGTTTTCATTATATTGCTTGAGTTAATTACTCTACATCATGTCATCTTACTTAATGCGTTACTCTGTTCTTTATGAACTTAATACTCTAGATGCATGCTGGATAGCGGTCGATTTGTGGAGTAATAGTAGTAGATGCAGAATCATTTCAGTCTACTTGACATGGACGTGATGCCTATATTCGTGATCATTGCCTTAGATATCGTCATAACTCTGCGCTTTTCTTTCAATTGCTTGGCGGTAATTTATTCACCCACCTTATTATTTGCTATCTTGAGAGAAGCCTCTAGTGAAACATGTGGCCCCTGTGTCTATTTTCCATCATACAAGTTTCTGATCTACAATCTTAGTTTTCGATCTACTATTCTTGCAATCTTTTACTTTCCGATCTATAAACCAAAAATACCAAAAATATTTACTTTATTGTTTATCCATCTCTATCAGATCTCACTTTTGCAAGTAACCATGAAGGGATTGACAACCCCTTTATCGCATTGGGTGCAAGTTTGTTTGATTGTTTGTGCAGGTATTCAGTGATTTGTGCGGTGTCTCCTACTGGATTGATACCTTGGTTCTCAAACTTAGGGAAATACTTATCTCTACTTTGCTGCATCACCCTTTCCTCTTCAAGGGAAAAACTAACGCAAGCTCAAGAAGTAGCAGGAAGAATTTCTGGCGCCGTTGCCGGGGAGATCTACGCCAAGTCAAGACATACCAAGTACCCATCATAAACTCTCATCTCTTGCATTACATTATTCGCCACTGGCCTCTCGTTTTCCTCTCCCCCACTTGTAAAATTATTTTCGAAAAGATTTGCCTTTTCTTCGCCCCTCTTACATTTGTCTTCCTTGCTTTCTTTTTGTGTGCTTGTGTGTTGGATTGTTTGCTTTGTCATGATGGCTCAAGAGAATATCAAATTGTGTGACTTTTCCAACACCAACAACAATGATTTTATTAGTACTCTGATTGCTCTCGCCACTAGTGCGGAATCTTGTGAAATTAATGCCGCTTTGCTGAATCTTGTTATGAAAGATCAATTTTCTAGCCCTCCTAGTGAAGATGGCGCATCCCATCTAAACTATTTCGTTGATTTGTGTGATATGCAAAGCAAGAAAGATGTGGATAATGATATTGTTAAATTTAAGCTATTTCCATTTTCACTTAGAGATCGTGCTAAAACTTGGTTTTCATCTTTGCCTAAAAATAGTATTGATTCGTGGAACAAGTGTAAAGATGCTTTCATCTCTAAGTATTTTCCTCCCGCTAAGATCATCACCCTTAGGAACGATATTATGAATTTTAAGCAACTTGATCATGAACATGTTGCACAATCTTGGGAGAGGATGAAATTTATGATACGAAATTTCCCTACTCATGGTTTGAATTTGTTGATGATTATACAAAATTCTTATATCGGATTGAATTTTGCTTCTAGAAATCTTTTAGATTCGGCCGCGGGAGGCACTTTTATGGAAATTACTTTAGGAGAATCTACTAAGCTCCTAGATAATATTATGGTTAATTATTATCAATGGCACACCGAAAGATTTTCCACTAGTAAAAAAGTGCATGCGACTAAAGAGATTAATGTTTTGAGTGGAAAGATGGATGAATTTATGAAATTATTTGCTAGTAAGAGTGCTTCTATTGATCCTAGTGATATGCCTTTGTCCACTTTGATTGATAATAATAATGAATCTATGGATGTGAATTTTGTTGGTAGGAGCAATTTTGGTAATAACGTGTATAGAGGTAATTTTAATCCAGGCCGTTTCCTAGTAATTCTTATAATAATTATGGTAATTCCTACAACAATTCTTATGGAAATTTTAATAATATGCCCTCTAATTTTCAGATGAGTGTTAAAGAATTTATGAGTTCACAAAAAGAATCTCAATCTTTGATTGAAGAAAAAATTCTCAAGATTGATGATTTGGCTAGGAACATGGATAGAATTTATCTTGATGTTGATTCTTTGAAACTTAGATCTATTCGACCTAATCATGATATTAACGAGTTCCTCAAATCCATGAGAATTTCCATTGATGAGTGCAAACAAAGAACCAGTAAGATGCATGCTAAACGAGATTTGTTTGAACAAGCGCGTTCTTCTAGTTTTCATGAAAATAATGATGAAGATCTTAAAGTGATTGATGTGACTCCTATTGAATCTTTGTTTTCTAATATAAATCTTGATAAAGATGGGACTAGAGATGAGTCAACTTTAGTTAAAAGGCGTCCCAATGATTCGGAGTTTTTAGATCTTTATGCAAAAATTCATAGAAGTGGGATTGGGGAGGTCAAGACTTTAAGTAGCAATGAACCCACTCTTTTGGATTTCAAGGAATTTAATTATGATAATTGTTATTTAATATATTGTATTTCCTTGTTGCAATCGACGTTGAATTTTTCTCATGCTTATAATCAAAACAAAGCTTTTACTAAACATATCATTGATGCTATGATGCAATCTTTTGAAGAAAAGCTTGAATTGGAAGTTTGTATCCCTAGAAAACTTTATGATGAGTGGGAACCTACTATTAAGATTAAGATTAAATATTATGAGTGCCATGCTTTGTGTGATTTGGGTGCTAGTGTTTCCACAATTCCAAAAACTTTATGCGACGTGTTAGGTTTTCGTGAATTTGATGATTGTTCTTTAAATTTGCATCTTGCGGATTCCACTATTAAGAAACCTATGAGAAGGATTAATGATGTTATTATTATTGCAAATAGGAATTATTTTCCCATAGATTTCATTGTTCTTGATATAGATTGCAATCCTACATGTCCTATTATTCTTGGTAGACCTTTCCTTAGAACAATTGATGCAATTATTGATATGAAAGAAGGAAACATTAGATTTCAATTTCCATTAAGGAAAGGCATGGAATACTTTCCTAGAAAGAAATTTAAATTTCCATATGAATCTATTATGAGAGCTACTTATGGATTGCATACCAAAGATGACAATACCTAGATCTGTTCATATTTTTATGCCTAGCTAAGGGCATTAAACAATAGCGCTTGTTGGTAGGCAACCCAATTTTATTTTTTGTTCTTTGCTTTTTGTTCCTGTTTTGCTTTGAATAATTCATCTAGCCTATGGTTATATGTGGTTTTGTGTTTTAATTAGTGTTTGTGCCAAGTAAGACCTTTGGGATAGCTTACGGTGATAGTTGTTTTGATCTTGCTGAGAAACAGAAACTTTTGCACCCAGGTATTTAATTTTCATAATTCACAAAAGCGTGATTTTGGTATGATTCATTTTGCACTGGATTGGTACACAAATTTCCCAGGTTTTCGTAATTTTTCAGAATTTTTGGAGTTACATAAGTATTCGAGAGTTTCAGATTGCTACAGACTGTTCTATTTTTGACAGATTATGTTTTCTATATGTTGTTTGCTTATTTTGATGAATCTATGGGTAGTATAGGGGGTATGAACCATGGAAAGTTGGAATACAGTAGATATTACACCAATATAAATAAATTATGAGTTCACAATAGTACCATAAAGTGGTGATTTATTTTCTTATACTAACGGAGCTTATGAGATTTTTTGTTGAGTTTTGTGTTGTGAAGTTTTCAAGTTTTGCTAAGGATTTGATGGACTATGGAATAAGGAGTGGCAAGAGACTAAGCTTGGGGATGCCAATGCACCCCAAGGTAATATTCAAGGACAACCAAGAGCCTGAGCTTGGGGATGCTCCGGAAGGCATCCCCTCTTTCGTCTTTGTCTATCGGTAACTTCACTTGAGGCTATATTTTTATTCACCACATGATATGTGTTTTGCTTGGAGCATCTTGTATGATTTGAGTATTTGCCTTTTAGTTTGCCACAATCATCCTTGCTGTACACACCTTTTGAGAGGGACACCCATGAATCGTGATTTATTAGAATACTCTATGTGCTTCACTTATATCTTTTGAGCAAGGCAATATTGCTCTAGTGCTTCACTTATATCTTTTTAGAGCACGGCGGTAGTTTTATCTTATAGAAATTGTTCAACTCTCATGCTTCACTTATATTATTTTGAGAGTCTCTAAACAACATGGTAATTTGCTTTGGTTATAAATTTAGTCCTAATATGATAGGCATCCAAGAGGGATATAATAAAAACTTTCATATAAAGTGCATTGCATACTATGAGAAGTTTGATTCCTTACGATTGTTTTCAGATATGAAGATGATTGTATTAGAGTCATGCTAGTGGAGTAATTGTGACTTTGAGAAATAGTTGTGTTGAGGTTTGTGATTCCCATAGCATGCACGCATGATGAATCATTATGTAACGAAGTTGGAGTATGAGATATTTTTTGATTGTCTTCCTTATGAGTGGCGGTCGGGGGCGAACGATGGTCTTTTCCTACCAATCTATACCCCTAGGAGCATGCGCGTAGTACTTCATTTTGATGACTAATATATTTTTGCAATAAGTATGTGAGTTCTTTATGACTAATGTTGAGTCCATGGATTATACGCACTCTCACCCTTCCACCATTGCTAGTCTCTCTTGTGCCGCGCAACTTTCGCCGGTACTATACACCCACCATATACCTTCCTCAAAACAACCACCATACCTACCTATTATGGCATTTCCATAGCCATTCCACCGTTCCATTGTTATGACACGCATCATCATTGTCGTATTGCTTTGCATGATCATGTAGTTGACATCTTATTTATGGCAAAGCCACCTTTCATAATTCTTTCATACATGTCATTCTTGATTCATTGCACATCCCGGTACACTGCCGGAGGCATTCCCATAGAGTCATATTTTTGTTCTAAGTATTGAGTTGTAATTTTTTTGAGTTGTAAGTAAATAGAGGTGTGATGATCATCATTATTAGAGCATTGTCCCATGTGAGGAAAAAAAGAGGCCAAAGAAGCCAAAGAAAAGAAAGAGAAAAAAGGAGAAAAAAATGAGAGAAAAAGAGAGAAGGGGCAATGTTACTATCCTTTTTCCACACTTGTGCTTCAAAGTAGCACCATGATCTTCATGATAGAGAGTCTCCTATTTTGTCACTTTCATATACTAGTGGGAATTTTTCATTATAGAACTTGGCTTGTATATTTCAACGATGGGCTTTCTCAAATTTCCCTAGGCCCATGAGCAAGCAAGTTGGATGCACCCCCACTTAGTTTTTTCTTTTTGAGCTTTCATAAATTTATAGCTCTAGTGCATCCGTTGCATGGCAATCCCTACTCACTCACATTGATATCTATTGATGGGCATCTCCATAGACCGTTGATACGCCTAGTTGATGTGAGACTATCTCCCTCCTTTTGTCTTCTCCACAACCACCATATTCTATTCCACCTATAGTGCTAGGTCCGTGGATCCCGCTCATGTATCGCGTGAAAGTTGAAAAGGTTTGAGAACATCAAAAGTATGGAACAATTGCTTGGCTTGTCATAGGGGTTGTGCATGATTTGAATATTTTGTGTGATGAAGAAGGAGCATAGCCAGACTATATGATTTTGTAGGGATAAGCTTTCATTTGCCATGTTATTTTGAGAAGACACAATTGCCTTGTTAGTATGCTTGAAGTATTATTGTTTTTATGTCAATATTAAACTTTTGTTTTGAATCTTATGGATCTGAACATTCATGCCACAATAAAGGAAATTACATGGATAAATATGTTAGGTAGCCTTCCACATTAAAAATTCTATTTTTATCATTTACCTACTCGAGGACGAGCAAGAATTAAGCTTGGGGATGCTTGATACATCTCCAACGCATCTATAATTTTTGATTGTTCCATGCTATTATATTATCTGTTTTGGATGTTTTATATGCATTAATATGCTATTTTATATTATTTTTGGGACTAACTTATTAACCTAGAGCCCAGTGCCAGTTCCTGATTTTTCCCCTGTTTTTGAGTTTCGCAGAAAAGGAATACCAAACGGAGTCCAAACGGAATGAAACCTTCGCGATGATTTTTCTTGGACCAGAAGACAACCAGGAGACTTGGAGATGAAGTTAGAGTAGCCACGAGGTGGCCACAAGGACGGAGGGCGCGCCCAGGGGGGTAGTGCACACCCCCACCCTTGTGGACCCCTCGTGCACCTCCTGACCTAATTCTTTCGCTTATATATTCCCATATATCCCCAAACCAATAGAGGCATCCACGAAAGCACTTTTCCACCGCTGCAACCTTCTATACCCGTGAGATCCCATCTAGGGGCCTTTTCCGGTGTCCTGCTGGAGGAGGATTCGATCACGGAGGGCTTCTACATAACCACCATTGCCCTTCTGATGAAGCATGAGTAGTTTACCACAGACCTACGGGTCCATAGCTAGTAGCTAGATGGCTTCTTCTCTTTCTTTGGTTCTCAATACCATGTTCTCCTCGATGTTCTTGGAGATCTATTCGATGTAATACTTTTTTGCGATGTGTTTGCCGAGATACGATGAATTGTAGATCTATGATCAGCTTATCTATGGATATTATTTGAATCTTCTCTGAATTCTTATATGCATGATTTGATATCTTTGTAATTCTCTTCGAACTATCGGTTTGGTTTGGCCAACTAGTTTGGTTTTTCTTGCAATGGGAGAAGTGCTTAACTTTGGGTCCAATCTTGCGATGTCCTTTCCCAGTGACAGTAGGGGTAGCAAGACACGTATTGTATTTTTGCCATCGAGGATAAAAAGATGGGGGTTTCATCATATTGCTTGAGTTAATTCATCTACATCATGTCATCTTACTTAATGCGTTACTCCATTCTTTATGAACTTAATACTCTAGATGCATGCTAGATAGTGGTCGATGTGTGGAGTAATAGTAGTAGATGCAGAATCGTTTCGGTCTACTTGGCACAGACGTGATGCCTATATTCATGATCGTTGCCTTAGATATCGTCATAACTTTGCGCTTTTCTATCAATTGATCGGTAGTAATTTGTTCATCCACTGTATTATTTGCTATCTTGAGAGAAGCCTCTAGTGAAACCTATGGCCCCTGGGTCTATTTTCCATCATACAAGTTTCCGATCTACAGTCTTAGTTTCCGATCTACAGTCTTAGTTTCCGATCTACTATTCTTGCAATCTTTTACTTTCCGATCTATAAACCAAAAATATTAACTTTATCGTTTATCTATCTCTATCGTATCTCACTTTTGCAAGTAACCGTGAAGGGATTGACAACCCCTTTATCGCGTTGGGTGCAAGTTTGTTTGATTGTTTGTGCATGTATTTGGTGATTTGTGTGTTGTCTCCTACTGGATTGATACCGTTGTTCTCAAACTGAGGGAAATACTTATCTCTACTTTGCTGCATCACCCTTTCCTCTTCAAGGGAAAAACCAACGCAAGCTCAAGAAGTAGCACTACTCTAGCTAATTGCTCCCACATTCAATATGTATCTAGATTGAGACTTAGAGTCATCTAGATCAGTGTCAAAGCTTGCATCGATGTAACTCTTTATGACGAACTCTTTATCACATCCATAACCGAGAAACATTTATTTAGTCCTCTTTAAGGCAACTAAGGATAATTTTGACCGTTGTCCAGTGATCTATTCCTGGATCACTATTGTACCCCATTGCCAAACTCATGGCAAGGTACTCAACAGGTTTGGTACCTAGCATGGCATACTTTATAGAACCTATGGCTGAGGCATAGGGAATGACTTTCATTTTCTCTTTATCTTCTATCGTGGTCGGGTTTTGAGTCTTTACTCATCTTCACACCTTACAATACAGGCAAGAAATCCTTCTTTGACTAATCCATCTTGAACTCCTTCAAAATCTTGTCAAGGTATGTACTCATTGAAAGTCTTATCAAGCGTATTGATCTATCCCTATAGATCTTGATGCCCAATATGTAAGCAGCTTCACCGAGGTCTTTCATTGAAAAATTCTTATTCAAGTATCCTTTTATGATATCCATAAATTCTATATCATTTCCAATCAATAGTATGGCATCCACATATAATATCAGAAATGCTACAGAGCTCCCACTCACTTTCTTGTAAATATAGGCTTCACCGTAAGTTTGTATAAAACCATATGCTTTGGTCACCTCATCAAAGCGTATATTCCAACTCTGAAATGCTTGCACCAGTCCAAAGATGGATCGCTGGAGCTTGCACACCTTGTTAGCACCTTTAGGATTGACAAAACCTTCTGGTTGCATCATATACAACTCTTCTTAGAGATATCCATTTAAGGAATGTAGTTTTAACATCCATTTGCCAGATTTCATAAAATGTGGCAATTGCTAACATGAATCGGGCGGACTTTAAGCATCAATACGGTTGAGAAAGTCTCATCATAGTCAACCCCTTGAACTTGTCGAAAACCTTTTGCGACAATCGAGCTTTGTAGACAGTAACATTACTGTCAGTGTCAGTCTTCTTCTTGAAGATCCATTTATTCTCTATGGCTTGCCGATCATCAGGTAAGTCCATGAAAGTCCACACTTTGTTCTCATATATGGATCCCATCTCAGATTTCATGGCCTCAAACCATCTATCGGAATCTGGGCTCATTATAGCTTCTTCATAGTTTGTAGGTTCGCCTTGGTCTAGTAACATGACTTCTAGGACAGGATTACCGTACCACTCCGGTGCGGATCGTGCTCTGGTCGACCTACGAAATTTAGTAGTAACTTGATCTGAAGTTTCATGATCGTCATCATTAGCTTCCTCTCTAGTTGGTGTAGGCATCACGGGAACGGTTTTCTGTGATGAGCTACTTTCCAATTCGAGAGAAGGTACATACCTCATCAAGTTCTACTTTCCTCACACTCACTTCTTTTGAGAGAAACTCCTTCTCTAGAAATGTTCCATTCTTGGCAACAAAGATCTTGCCTTCGAATCTGTGGTAGAAGGTGTACCCAATTGTTTCCTTAGTGTATCCTATGAAGACACACTTCTCCAATTTGGGTTCGAGCTTATCAGGCTGAAGCCTAAGTGTCGCAACCCCAAATTTTAAGAAACGACAGCTTAGGTTTCTTGCCAAACCATAGTTCATACGGTGTCGTCTCAACGGATTTAGACAACGCACTATTTATAATGAATGCGGTTGTCTCTAATGCATAACCCCAAAACGATAGTGGTAAATCGGTAAGAGACATCACAGAATGCACCATATCTAATAAAGTACGGTTACGACGTTCGGACACACCATTACGCTGTGGTGTTCCAGGTGGCGTGAGTTGTGAAATTATTCCACATTGTTTTAAATGAAGGCCAAACTCGTAACTCACATATTCGCCTCTGCAATCAGATTGTAGAAACTTTATTTTCTCATTACGATGATTCTCCACTTCTCTCTAAAATTCTTTGAACTTTTCAAATGTTTCAGACTTGTGTCTCATTAAGTAGATATACTCATATCTGCTCAAATCATCTGTGAAGGTTAGAAAATAACGATACCCGCTGCATGCCTCAACACTCATCGGACCGCATACATCGGTATGTATTATTTCCAATAAGTCATTGGCTCGCTCCATTGTTCTGGAGAACGGAGTTTTAGTCATCTTGCCCATGAGGCATGGTTCACAAGTATCAAATGATTCATAATCAAGTGATTCTAAAAGCACATCTGCATGGAGTTTCTTCATGCGCTTTACACCAATATGACCTAAACGGCAGTGCCACAAATATGTTGCACTATCATTATCAACTTTGCATCTTTTGGCATCAATATTATGAATATGTGTATCACTACAATCGAGATTCAATAAACCACTAACATTGGGTATATGACCATAGAAGGTTTTATTCATGTAAACAGAATAACAAATATTCTCTGTCTTAAATGAATAATTGTATTGTAATAAACATGATCCTATCTTGTTCATGCTCAACGTAAACACCAAATAACATTTATTTAGGTTCAACACTAATCCCGAAAGTATAGGGAGTGTGCGATGATGATCATATCAATCTTGGAACCACTTCCAACACACATCGTCACCTCACCCTCAACTAGTCTCCATTTATTCTGCAACTCTTGTTTCGAGTTACTAATCTTAGCTACCAAACAGGTATCAAATACCTAGGGGCTACTACGAGCACTAGTAAGGTACACGTCAATAACATGTATATCAAATATACCTTTGTTCACTTTGCCATCCTTCTTATCCTCCAAATATTTGGGGTAGTTCCGCTTCTAGTGACCATTTCCTTTGCAATAGAAGCACCCAGTTTCAGGCTTAGGTCCAGCTTTGGGCTTCTTCACGGGAGTGACAACCTGCTTGTCATTCTTCTTGAAATTCCAGTTCTTTCCCTTGATAATTTTCTTGAAACTAGTGATCTTGTTAACCATCAACACTTGATGCTCTTTCTTGATTTCTACCTTTGCCGATTTTGCATCACGAAAAGCTCAGGAATCATTTTTGTCATCCCTTGCATATTATAGTTCATCACGAAGTTCTAGTAGCTTGGTGATAGTGACTAGAGAACTCTGTCAATCACCATCTTATCTGGAAGATTAACTCTCACTTGATTCAGGCGATTGTAGTACCCAGACATTCTGAGCACATGTTCACTAGCTGAGCTATTCTCCTCCATCTTGTAGGCAAAATACTTGTCAGCTCATACCTCTCGACATGGGCATGAGTGTGAAATACCAATTTCAGCTCTTGGAACATCTCATATGCTCTGTGGTGTTCAAATTTTTTTGAAGTCACAGTTCTAAGCCATAAAGCATGGTGCACTAAACTATCTAGTAGTCATCATATCGAGCTTGCCAAATGTTCATAGCGTCTGCATCTGCTCCTGCAATAGGTTCGTCACCTAGCGGTGCATCAAGGACATAATTCTTCTGTGCAGCAATGAAGATAATCCTCAGATCACGGATCCTATCCGCATCATTGCTACTATCATCTTTCAACTTAGTTTTCTCTAGGAACATATCAAAAATAGGGGAGCTACAACGCGAGCTATTGATCTACAACATAATTTTCAAATACTATCTGGACTAAGTTCATGATAAGTTAAGTTCAATTAATCAAATTACTTAAGAACTCCCACTTAAATTGACACCCCTCAAGTCATCTAAGTGAAACGTGATCCGAATCAACTAAACCATGTCCGATCATCATGTGAGATGGAGTAGTCATAAATGGTGAACATCTCTATGTTGATCATATCTACTATATGATTCATGTTCAAACTTTCGGTCTCCAGTGTTCCGAGGCCATGTATGTACATGCTAGGCTCGTCAAGTTTAACCCAAGTATTCCGCGTGTGTAGATCTGGCTTACACCCGCTGTATGTGAACATAGAGTCTATCACACCCAATCATCACGTGGTGTCTCAACATGACGAACTATAGCAACGGTGCATACTCAGGGAGAACACTTTTACCTTGAAATTTAGTGAAGGGATCATCTTATAATGCTACCGCCATTCTAAGCAAAATAAGATGTATAAAGGATAAACATCACATGCAATCAAAAATATGTGACATGATATGGCCATCACCATCTTGTGCTTTTGATCTCCATCTTTAAAGCATCATCATGATCTCCATCATCACCAGCTCGACACCTTGATCTCCATCGTTGCATCGTGGTCGTCTCACCAACTATTGCTTCTACGACTATTGCTAACTCATAGTGATAAAGTAAAGCAATTACATGGCGTTTGCATTTCATACAATAAAGAGACAACCATAAGGCTCCTACCGGTTGCCAATAGATTACAAAACATGATTATCTCATACAATTAGTGTATATCACATCATGTCTTGACCATATCACATCACAACATTCCCTGCAAAAACAAGTTAGACGTCCTCTACTTTGTTGTTGCAAGTTTTACGTGGCTGCTACGGGCTTCTAGCAAGAACCGTTCTTACCTACGGCACAAATAACCACAATGGTGATTTATCAAGTTTGCTGTTTTAACCTTCAACAATGACCGACCGCAGTCAAATCCGATTCAACTAAAGTAGGAGAAACAGACACCCGCCAGCCACCTTTATGCAAAACTAGTTGCATGTCAATCGGTGGAACCGGTCTCATGAACGTGGTCATGTAAGGTTGGTCCGGGCCGCTTCATCTTACAATACCTCCGAATCAAAATAAGACGTTGGTGGTAAGCAGTATGTCGATCACCGTCCACAACTCTTTTTGGTCTACTCGTGCATATCATCTACGCATAGACCTGGCTCATGATGCCACTGTTAGGGAATGTAGCATGCAATTTAAAAAATTTCCTACGCTCACGCAAGATCTATCAAGGAGATGCATAGAAATGAGGGGGAGAGTGTGTCTATGTACCCTCGTAGACCGTAAGCGGAAGCATTTCATAATGTGGTTGATGCAGTCGAACTTTCTTCACTATCCACCGATCGAGTACCAAACGTACGGCACCTTCGAGTTCTGCACACGTTCAGCTCGGTGACGTCCCGTGCCTTCTTGATCTAGCAAGACATTGAGGTAGTAGATGAGTTCCCTCAACACGACGGCGTGTTGACGGTGATAGTGAAGTGATCCTCACAGGGCTTCGCCTAAGCACTACGAAAATATGACCGAGGGTGTAAACGGTGGAGGGGGTGCCGCACACGGCTAACAATAGATCTCGTATGTGCTAGGCGCCCCCCTCCTCATAAATATAGGTGGGAGGGAGAGGGGAGAGGCCAAGGGGTGCCCCAAGTGGGGATAAATCCCACTTGGGCTCCTAGCCTGGTTCGCCCCCCTTCCTTGTATAGGCGCCAGGGGAAGGAAGGGGGAGGTGCCCCCCCTTTCCTTTCTCCCTTGAGGTGGGGAAGGAAGGAGGGACTTGCCCTCCTTCCTTTACTTTCCCTCAGGATGGCTGGCCTGGTGGAGGGGCGCACCAGCCCCTTGTGGGCTGGTCTGTCCTCCCTTGGCCCATTAAGCCCATATCTTTGCCGGGGGTGCCCGGAACCCCTTTCGATGACCCTATATGTATTTGATACCCTCCGAAACACTTCCAGTGTCCGAATACCATCGTCCTATATATCAATATTTACCTCTTGACCATTTCAAGACTCCTCTTCATGTCCGTGATTTCATCCGGGACTTCTAACAACATTTGGTCACCAAATCACATAACTCATATAATACTATATCGTCATTGAACGTTAAGCGTGCGAACCCTACAGGTTAGAGAACTATGTAGACATGTCCGAGACACCTCTCCGGTCAATAACCAATAGCGGAACCTGGATGCCCATATTGGCTCCTACATATTCTACAAAGATCTTTATTGGTCGAACCATTATGACAATATACGTAATTCCATTTGTCCATCGAACCGTTATGACAATATACGTAATTCCATTTGTCTATCGGTATGTTACTTGCCCGAGATTCGGTCGTTGGTATCTTCATACCTAGTTCAATCTCGTTGCCAGAAAGTCTCTTTACTCATTCAATAATACATCACCTCGTGACTAACTCCTTAGTCGTTTGCTTGCAATCTTGTGATGTGTATTACCGAGAGGGCCCAGAGATACCTCTCTGATACTCAGAGTGACAAATCCTAATCTCGATCTATGCCAACTCAACAAACACCTTCGGAGATACCTGTAGAGCATCTTTATAATCACCCAGTTATGTTGTGATGTTTGATATCATTCCTCCAGTATCCGGGAGTTGCATAATCTCATAGTCGAAGTGTAGGATCGAAAGTATGTCTAGAGGGGGGGGGGTGATTAGACTACTTGACCAAATAAAAATCTAGCCTTTTCCCAATTTTAGTTCTTGGCAGATTTTAGCAACTTAGCACAAGTCAAGTAATCAACCTACACATGCAATTCTAAGAGTATAGCAGCGGAATGTAAAATAATTGCATATGAAGGTAAAGGGAGGAGTTTGAGGAGGCAAACGCAATGTTGGCATGGAGATTTTTTATCTGTGGTTCCAATAGGTGGTGCTATCATACATACACGTTGATGGAGAGTTCAACCCATGAAGGGTAACAGTTGCGCAAGTCCATGGAGTGCTCCACCCACGAAGGGTCCATGAAGAATCAACCTTATCTATCCCACCATGGTCGTCGCCCACAAAGGACTTGCCTCACTAGGGTAGATCTTCACAAAGTAGGCGATCTCCTTGCCCTTACAAACTCCTTGGTTCAACTCCACAATCTTGTCGGAGGCTCCCAAGTGACACCTAGCCAATCTAGGAGACACCACTCTCCAAGAAGTAACAAATGGTGTGTTGATGATGAACTCCTTGCTCTTGTGCTTCAAATGATAGTCTCCCCAACACTCAACTCTCTCTCACAGGATTTGGATTTGGTGGAAAGAAGATTTGAGTGGAAAGCAACTTGGGGAAGGCTAGAGATCAAGATTTATGTGGTAGGAATGGAATATCTTGACCTCAACACAAGTGTAGGTGGTTCTCTCTCAGAAAATGTATGTTGGAAGTGTAGGCATGTTCTGATGGCTCTCTCCACGAATGAAGAGTGGGTGGAGGGGTATATATAGCCTCCACACAAAATCTAACCGTTACACACAACTTACCAAACTCGGTGGGACCGAATCGTGAAACTCGGTCAGACCGATTTAGTTCATAATGTGACCATTAGGCATTTCGGTGGGACCGATACGTCAACTCGGTGGGACCGATATGGTTAGGGTTAGGGCATAACATAATCTCGTGAGACCGATTACACAAACTCGGTGAGACCGATTTTGGTAATAGACAAACAGAGAGTTGGTCAGGCAAACTCGTGGGACCGATTCGCTCATCTCGGTTGGACCGAAACGTTATGAAAGGGAAACAGAGAGTTTGTATTGCAATCTTGGTGGGACCGATCGATCATCTCGGTTTGACCGAAATGTTACGAAGGGAAACAAAGAGATTACAATCCCATCTCGGTGAGACCGAGATCCCTATCGGTGAGACCGAAAAGACTAGGGTTTCTGGCATGGCTATGTCAACTGAACTCGGTGGCGCCGGATAGAAAGTTTCGGTGGGGCCGAGTTTGACTTTTGGTTTGGGACATATGTGGATGTGAGAAAGTAGTTGAGGGTTTTTGGAGCATATCACTAAGCACTTTGAGCAAGAAACTCATTAAGCAACACCTCACCCCCTCTTGATAGTATTGGCTTTTCCTATGGACTCAATGTGATCTTGGATCACTAAAATGAAAAAAGTAGAGTCTTGTGCTTTGAGCTTGAGCCAATCCTTTTGTCCTTAGCATTTTGAGGGGTCCACGTTTCTCATCCATGCCATGCCAATCATTGAGCTTTCCTGAAATATATATCTTGAAATAGCATTAGCTCAATGAGCTATATGTTGTTAGGAATTACCAAAACCACCCAGGGATAGTTGCACTTTCAATCTCCCCCTTTTTGGTAATTGATGACAACATATAGATCAAAGCTTCGACAAATGATAATAAGACTGAAAAACATCGTTGCTTTGAGAAGTATGTGATAAGCAAGAGCTCCCCCTAAATTTGTGCACTATTTTAAAATTTGCTTTGGACTGCAAATGCACAATGTGTTAGGATCATGGGTTACTCTTTCATGTCACATACATCTTGGTGGAGCGCTCAAAATGATAATAATTGAACACATGCACTCATCACCAAGCAAAAGTGAATGATCATATAAGGTTATAAGAGATAATATCATCCAACAAGAACTAAGGATAGCATATGATCAAACACATGATCAACCAAGTAAACAAGTAGCTCAAAAGCACACAATAAAGAAGTTCAACCAAAAACAAGAGAGATAAAAAGCAACACTCTCTCTCGAAGCCTATGATCTATACATTGTATCCCCCTTTGGCAACAAGTTACCAAAAAGTTCAAAAGATGCATAGTGCTAAACAACTCTCGGGCTTGGTCTTCATGAGGTGGTGTAGAGATGACTCCAAGGACGAAAGCGTCTGTAGATGTAGCTGGAGCTGGTGGCACTGAAGTTGTGGCAGCTGGTGCAGATGTTGTAGCTCTAGTATCTGGAACAGGCACTGCAGCAGATCTCTGTCTTTTGGGCACTCTAGCAAAAGCATCTGTAGTAGACTTGCCCTTCTTCTCCTCCACATCCTCCTGAAGTTGCTCAACTGTAGTTTGGATCTCAGTTACGTTGACATCAAGAGCATAGAATTTCTGCTCAATGATCCTCTCCAAGCTCTCCTGGTTTTGAGTCAGGGTGGCCAAGCCGTTCTCAATCCTCAAGGTGGAGGCAATCAGATAGCCAAGCTGATCTTGCTTGCTCTTCAGGAATACTTGAGATGCCTCTTCAGCAGTTGGCATCTTTGCAGCTTTCTCTACCCTTGCCTTCTCTCTCTTCTCATGTGCTTGAGCTGATGATGGTTCATTCTCATCCATAACAACAGTGTTGTATTCAAATTCAGGGTAGATGGGCAGGTGCTCCTTATCCAATAGATATTTGCCTGTGCCCATCTTGGAGTTGATGAGCTCCTGAATTTGTGGGGCATACCCACAATATCTCTTCTGATCAGCTGCTGTTCTTTTGATTGTCTCCACAATCAGACTCATGACTTTAAATTTTTGAGGCACATCAAACAAATGTAGCAAGTTGATAGCATGTCCTTTGATCTTCTTGTGATCACCTGACTTGGGTAGCAATGTGTGCCTTAGGATCCAGTTGATGGTAGGTAAACCAGACAACAAGAAATGGACAGATCCAAACTTATGAGTCTCCAAAGCATCATCTGTGATCTCTTTGTACATGTGTGCCATAGTGTTATGGTCTTTCTTCTTTTCAGCATAAACATCCAAGTCATCTTCAGTTTCTTTTGGAGCATTGATTAACTAAGCCCATTCTTCCACAGAGGATTGGTACCTAGTACCTTCTGACATCCAGATGATCTTCCCATCTGGGTAGAAGTGGGCAGTGGAGTAAAACTGCATGATCAGCTCATCATTCCACTTGGTGAGCTTCTAGGCAACAAATGTATCAACTCCGCATGCTTTGAAGCTGTCATATACTCATGGATAGTGATCTTCATTCTCCTTGATGTACTCCCAGTTGACCCATCTCATGTCATAGACAATAAGCTTCTTGTCAAGCAAAACTGTCTCATAAAAGTCTTGTTGTTCCTTAGTGTGAAACATGTAGTCAACAGCGGTTCTTCTCCTGACAGCATATGGATCAGACTGTCTCCATAATCTCAGTCTTGAATCCTTCCTGATCTTCATGTTCTCTGCAATAGGATGAGCATCATTGTGGTCAGGGATCTTGGGTTTCAGTTTTCTCAAAACAAGAGAATCATCTTCTTCTGCAGCTTCAGGCACTGGGGCCTTGTTCTTTTCCTCAGCTGGAATACTTCTGGTGTTCCTCTTGGGTTTAGGCTTTTGAGCTGGAGCAGCAGCCTTGGGAGCAGCTTTGGGCTTAGATGGAGTAGCCCCTAATCTGATTGCATCTCCCATGAGCTTCTGAGCTTTGGGTGCTGGAGCAGCATCCTCTTCCTCTTCCTCTTCTTCTTCAGAAGAATGCTTCTCAAATTCTGCCATTGGATCAACTTTCTTGCACCATCTCCCTCTCTTTCTTTCCTTCTCCTTTCCTTTTGCAGCAGCCTTTTTGGGTTCAGATCCCAAAGTCTCTTGAGTGGATGCTCTGGCCTTTGACATAGGAACTCTTCTTGTTGGAGCCTTTGTTTTCATTCCTGGCTTAGTTGTAGCAGTTGTGCCATACTCCTTTTTCAGCATCTTCTTCTTTGAAGTGGCCTCATCCTCAATAGCAACATAATCCTCATCTTCAGAATCTGAGGTTTTCTTCTTCCTTTTCCTGGTGGCTGCCTTTGGCAAGTTGCTGGGTGTGCTCCTGCTGCCCTCATCATAGCTACTTGAGGGACTAGTGCCCTCACTCAATTGAGCTTGCTCTTCAGACTTATTCTGGCTATCACTTTCATCAGACATTTCTGCAAACTCACTGACAGCAAACCCTGTGAATAGATATAGATGAGGTAGAGTGGATGAGCATCACAAAGTACAGAGGTTTTGCAAAACAATTGAGTCAAAAACTTAGTTTTAGTTTTCCACAGAAAGCATTTCGGAGCTACCGATTTGTAAACTCGGTGATACCGAAGCAGCTTTTGGAACCTAAACTAGTGAACTCGGTCAGACCGAGTCACAGTTCGGTGGCACCGAGACTGCTAGGGTTTCACAGAGAATTGAACTCGGTCACACCGATTTGCAAATTCTCGGTCAGACCGAAAATCGCATGTGCAATGGCCTAAGCCAAATCGGTGAGACCGATTTCAACTACTCGGTCGGTCCGAGATGAGTTCGGCGGAAACCTAACCCTAAATTTTCAAATCAAATCTAATCTACAAGATGTTTCGTTGGACAGGATGATTTCATACGTGGCAAGAATCATGGCAAAGCAATGTGCTACGAATCGGAGTTAATGAATAGCACAAAGTATCAAGTTCATACCCTAACTCGGCGGTGAACTTGCTACGGCGGCAACGGCGGGGTAGAATGCCATTGACGGCAGCGGAGACCAGTGGCGGGAGGTCGCTGGCAGCGAGAAGACGGTCCGGAGACCCGAATAGGCAGAGCAGGTTACACACGGGCAAAGAGTTTTGGAAAAATTTCCAAAATTTGACCCATCAGTATATATAACCTGACCCTGTCGGTGTGACCGAGTGGAACAACTCGGTAGCACCGAGATGCAAAACTGCGAGCAGTTACTACAACTTGGTGTGACCGAAGGTTCTAATCGGTTGCACCGAGGTTTAAAACCTAGATCAAATTAGTTATCTCGGTATGACCGAAGAGGGTGAATCGGTCAGACCGAAATGCACAAAGAGGTGTTGGAAGTTTAAGTCTATGATGAATCGGGGACTCCGAGTGCTCCTCACACAAAGTGGTTTGAATCTGACTTGATCAAACTTTGTGATGTAGCATGAATAGAGTTTGAGATGAGAAAAGCATAGATAGCTAGAGAAGGTTCTTAGGCATTCTTGTCCATATTGGCAAAAGGAAAGGAACCAAACAATCAAAACAACAAGTGGATGTCCTCGAATGAGTAAAATATGCAATCAACATGCTCACACAATAAAATGGCAAATGAAATATGTGGCAAAGCATGCATAACCAATTATAGCATCTATCAAACAATTGGCGATGACTAGGTCATCTATATATGAGTATATTGACTTAGAAGTCAAATGAGAACATTTGATCATAGGCCATACTCATCGTTTAAGCACAAGTGGGGTTACCACTTTTACATAAAGCATTGTTGTGTTCACACCATTAGAGTTGCTTTAGCTCAATTCTTAGAGTAAAGCTCCCCCTAGATGTGAGATCCCCCCTAAGAGGGATGAACTAACCTTGGGTTTTGTCGATGATGACTTCATGTAGGTGTTGAAGATGTGGAGCTCAATGTTGATGTAGATCAATCGGAGCAATCCATTGGAGTGAGTTGCACTTCCAATACCTACACGGGTTAGTCCCACAAGGAACAAACAAGGATATCCATAGACATAGAGTGATGCACACACAAGATGATGTCCATGAAAGCATTAGGTTACCTTGTCCCTTGTCTTACCAACAAGAGGGTTTGTGACTCCTTGAACTAGTGCAAGATGTGGAAGTTGATTGCACTTGTCCTTGCCAAAATGATATGAGTGAAGTATGTTGGCGGAGTCACCCTCAAGAACTCTCTAGTTCTTCTTCTTTGGGATCCACATCATCTTGATGGGAATCCTTGGAGTTGTAGTCGTACTTGATGAAGTAGAACTTGATGTAGTCTTGGGAACCCACTTGACCAAGGCCTTAGGAGCTTCTTCAAATGCATCAATCTCCTCTTGAAGCTTGTCCTTGCCTTTTTGCTTGTGGTCTTGTGGTGGAAGATCATCTTGAGCTTGTGTTCCTTTGAAAGAAGTAGGATCGTACTTCTCTTGTTGAGGAACAAACTTCGTCTTGGGGTATTGATCTTCTTCCCACTCAACTCCATTGGCATTGAACTTTCGTTCAAAACCAACACCTTGATTCTTCCGGTGCCTTCCTTGCTTGCGTACAATCTCCTCGAATTGCTTACTTCCGGCAAGGCTCTTGTAAACACCTTTCTCTATAATTCCCTTCAATAAGCTATTTTCTTGCTCAAGTGTAACTTGGCTAAGAGAATCATTAGTGGAATCAAGAGAACTACTAGAAGCAACAACATTGGATTTAGCATGATTATTGTTACTACTAGAAGAAGAATCTTTCTTGTTCTTGTTACTAGACTTGACTTGTGGCATGTAAGTAGATAAGAGTAAACGCTTGGCAATGTAAGAAGAACTTTTCTTGCGAAGATCATCATTGATTGCCTTTAAAAACTCATGCTCTTGCTCAAGGTTGAGCTTTTCAAAGCGTAACTTCTCATGAGTCTTTAAAAGTTCTCGATGATCTTCCAAGATAGTTTCATGAGCTAACTTAAGAGTGTTTAGTTCTTTAGTTAGGCGCTCAATCTTCTCCTTATCATTGTCATTCGTTTTATCTTGATTAGCATGATTAATTGACGTTTCATCATAGTATTCATCACTAGAGTTGTCAACAAGTAAATCATCATCACCTAACAAGTCATCTTCATCACTATTGAAATCAACATACTCGGGGTGTGATACCTTTGGGCCTTTAGCCATGAAGCATCTTCCAATTCCTTCATTTGGTGAGTCAAATATGTCGTAGGAGTTGGTTGACACAAGTGCTAGACCGGCAACACCTTCATCTTGAGTATATTCGGAGTCGAAGTGATAACTTCTCTCGGAGTGATTGTCGGAGTCGGAGCCGGATACCCATTCACCAACATGAGCTTGATGTCTTCGTTTTGTGTAGCTCCTTGATGACTTGTCCTTCCTTTCCGAATCCTTGCTTCTCCGAGATGTTCTTCGTTCATAACGATCATCTCTACTCCTTTCTCTTGATGGTGATTCTTCTCTTCTACTCCTTTTTGGAGAATCTTCTCTTCTTTTGTAGGGAGTCGTACACTCATTGGAATAGTCTCCGAATCTTCCACATTTGTAGCAATTACGCTCACGACTAGAAGATCTTTTGTCATTGTAGGACCTTGACTTGGAACTTCTTTCCTTGCTTCTACTCTTGTAGAACTTGTTGAAGTTCTTCACCATTAGGCTCAATTCTTCATTGAAGGTTTGTTTCTCACTTATGGTGTGGGAGCTTCACATGAGGCTTTGTAAGCACCACTTGACTTGTTGTGGAGCTCTTCCTTATCCTTGAGTGACATCTCATGAACAACAATTCTTCCGATGACTTTCGTTGGCTTGAGATCTTTGTAATTGGGCATCATTTGGATCAATGTGCACACAGTATCATATTTTCCATCCAAGTCTCTTAGGATCTTCTTGATGATGAATTTATCGCTCATCTCTTCACTTCCTAAGCCGGCAATCTCATTTGTGATGAGAGCAAGCCTAGAGTACATTTCAGCGACGCCTTCACCATCCTTCATTTTGAACTTGTCAAGTTGACTTTGAAGCACATCCAATTTGGATACCTTGACGGAGTCGGTACCTTCGTGCATATCAATCAAAGTATCCCAAATTTCCTTTGCATTCTCAAGACGGCTAATTTTGTTGAATTCTTCGGGGCACAATCCATTGAAGAGAATATCACAAGCTTGAGCATTGTATTGCAGCATCTTCAACTCTTCCGCGGTAGCTTCACGGTTCGGTTCTCTCCCATCAAAGAATTCACCTTGCAAGCCAATACACACAATAGCCCAAACGGCGGGGTTATGTCCAAGAATATGCATTTTCATCTTATGCTTCCAACTAGCAAAATTTGTACCATCAAAGTAAGGACCTCTATGGTGGTAATTTCCCTCGCTAGACGCCATACTCTCCTAGGTTGTGAAACCAAGGCTATGACCACCAAAAGCTATGGAAATCAAAGCAAATGGAGACCAAAGCTCTGATACCACTTGTAGGATCGAAATTATGTCTAGAGGGGGGTGATTAGACTACTTGACCAAATAAAAATCTAGCCTTTTCCCAATTTTAGTTCTTGGTAGATTTTAGCAACTTAGCACAAGTCAAGCAATCAACCTACACATGCAATTCTAAGAGTATAGCAGCAGAATGTAAAACAATTGCATATGAAGGTAAAGGAAGGAGTTTGAGGAGGCAAACGCAATGTTGACACGGAGATTTTTTTATCCGTGGTTCCGATAGGTGGTGCTATCGTACATCCACGTTGATGGAGACTTACACCCACAAAGGGTAATGGTTGCGCGAGTCCACGGAGGGCTCTACCCACGAAGGGTCCACGAAGAAGCAACCTTGTCTATCCCACCATGGTCGTCGCCCACGAAGGACTTTCCTCACTAGGGTAGATCTTCACGAAGTAGGCGATCTCCTTGCCCTTACAAACTCCTTGGTTCAACTCCACAATCTTGTCGGAGATTCCCAAGTGACAGCTAGCCAATCTAAGAGACACCACTCTCCAAGAAGTAACAAATGGTGTGTTGATGATGAACTCCTTACTCTTGTGCTTCAAATGATAGTATCCCCAACACTCAACTCTCTCTCACAGGATTTGGATTTGGTGGAAAGAAGATTTGAGTGGAAAGCAACTTGGGGAAGGCTAGAGATCAAGATTTATGTGGTAGGAATGGAATATCTTGACCTCAACACAAGTGTAGGTGGTTCTCTCTCAGAAAATGTATGTTGGAAGTGTAGGCATGTTCTGATGGCTCTCTCTACGAACGAAGAGTGGGTGGAGGGGTATATATAGCCTCCACACAAAATCTAACCGTTAAACACAACTTACCAAACTCGGTGGGACCGAATCATGCAACTTGGTCAGACCAATTTAGTTCATAATGTGACCATTAGGCATTTCGGTGGGACCGATACGTCAACTCGGTGGGACCGATGTGGTTAGGGTTAGGGCATAACGTAATCTCGATGAGACCGATTACACAAACTCGGTGAGACCGATTTTGGTAATAGACAAACAGAGAGTTGGTCAGGCAAACTCGATGGGATCGATTCGCTCATCTCGGTTGGACCGAAACGTTATTAAAGGGAAACAGAGAGTTTGCATTGCAATCTCGGTGGGACCGATCGCTCATCCCGGTTTGACCGAAACGTTACGAAGGGAAACAAAGAGATTACAATCCCATCTCGGTGAGACCGAGATCCCTATCGGTGAGACCGAAAAGACTAGGGTTTCTGGCGATGGCTATGTCAACTGAACTCGGTCGCGCCAGATAGAAAGTTTTGGTGGGGCCGAGTTTGACTTTTGGTTTGGGACATATGTGGATGTGAGAAAGTAGTTGAGGGTTTTTGGAGCATATCACTAAGCACTTTGAGCAAGAAACTCATTAAGCAACACCTCACCCCCTCTTGATAGTATTGGCTTTTCCTATGGACCCAATGTGATCTTGGATCACTAAAATGAAAAAAGTAGAGTCTTGTGCTTTGAGCTTGAGCCAATCCTTTTGTCCTTAGCATTTTGAGGGGTCCACGTTTCTCATCCATGCCATGCCAATCATTGAGCTTTCCTTAAATATTTATCTTGAAATAGCATTCGCTCAATGAGCTATATGTTGTTAGGAATTACCAAAACCACCCAGGGATAGTTGCACTTTCACGAAGGAATATGTATTTGACGTGAAGAAAGCAATAGCAATAAAATGAACGATCATTATGTTAAGCTAATGAATGGATCTTTTCCATCACATCATTCTCCTAATGATGCGATCCCGTTATCAAATGACAACTCATGTCCATGGTTAGGAAACCTTAACCATATTTGATCAACAAGCTAGTCTAGTAGAGGCTCACTAGGGACATGTTGTTTGTTATGTATTCACACATGTACTAAGGTTTCTGATTAATACAATTCTAGCATGAATAATAAGCCCTTATCATGAACAAGGAAATATAAAATTAGAACTTCATTATTGCCTCTAGGGCATATTTCCTTCACTTGCAACTTGGATGAAACAAATTATGGTCCTTGTTGCGAGTCAGGAGTGGACTTTTAACTGGGATGAAAGACAAAACACGGGCCCAATTGTGAGTCAAGGGTAGGCTTGCAACTATGATAAAACAAACTATGGACCTAGTTGCAAGTCGGGGGTGGACCTGTAACTAGGACACAACAAACTATAAGCTGAGTTGTGAGTCAAGGAAGGACTTGCATCTAAAATGAAAAACAAAATAGAGGCCTAGTTGTGAGTCGAGTGTGGACATGCAACTAGGACACCAACAAACTATGGGCCCGGTTAGAGTCAAGGGTGAACTTACAACTTAGACAACAACAAAAGTATGATCCCAGTTACAAGTCGAGGACGGACTTTTTGTTAGGACAACTATGAAACAACGCGCCCAGTTGCGAGCCAATGATCGACTTGCAACTGGGATGGAACATTGCGAGTCAAAGGTGGACTTGCAACTGAAACGAAAAACAAAAGACATGCCTAGTTGCAAGTCGGTGGTGGGCTTGCAATAGGGAGAACAATGAGCTCAGTTGCGAGCCAAAGGTGGACTTGCAATTGGGACAACTACGAAACTACGATCCCAATTGCGAGTCATGGGTCCACATGCAACTGGGATCAAACAAACTACAATCCCAGTTGCGAGTCAAGGGTCCACATGCAACTAGGAACAAACAAACTACAATCCCAGTTACGAGTCAAGGGTGGACTTGCAACTAAGATGAAAGACAAAACACACGGTGAATTGCGAGTCAAGGGTGGGCTTTCAATGAGGATAAAATAAACTACGAGCCTAGTTGAGAGTCGAGGGTGGACTCCTAACTGCGACAACTATATAAAACTATGATATGAGTTGCGAGTTAAGGGTGAGGTTGCAACTGGGACTACTACAAATTATGAGCTCAGTTGCGAGTCAAGGACGGACTTGCAACTGGGATAAAAAAACTACATGGCTAGTTGCGAGTCAATAGCGAGCTTGCAAGTGAGACAACTACAAAACTACGATGCCATTTGTGAGTAGAGGGTGGACTTGCAATTAGGAAAATTACAAACTATGGGCCGAGTTACGAGCAGAGGATGGACTTGCAACCCGGATGAAAAACAAAATATGAACCCAGTTATGAGCTGAGCATAGATTTGCAACTGGGACAAGCGACATAACCTGCCTCTTTGACTTCTAGGACACATGCCAGATGAAGTGGGCACACAAGAGTGCAAGCAGAAAAATGCCCGATAAACGGACAACAACTTAGATGAAATAAACATTGCTAAATTATCTTGATAAATCTTAGAAGAGATGGGAGACAGTGCGATAGAGCTTCACTTTTCTTGTCTCTTCTGATTCTACGTCGGCCTAGAAATAACGCAATGAAATGGCTTGTCAGCGCACTACAATAATTGGCCGAAAAGTGTGAAGCCAAAGAGGCCAACGAAAGGATGCGCGACAAACAAAACATCGACAAACAAGGCGGGGATCGAGCACTTGCACAAAAATTACAAAAACTAAATCAAATGTTGAATAACTTAAATGAGTCACCGTCAAAAATCATCTAGATATGATTTCACTTGGTATTGAAAAAATCATGAGTTTAGAAGGTAACACGGCTCGCATAAGGCAGAACAACTCACTTTAAAAACAAACGCAAAGCAGCCAAAATTGGACTAACAGAGGACAAAAGCCACAATGCGCACCAGGCAGAACAATTTGCATGAACCGTACAACAATTAATCATGTGGTGAGATTATCAAATAATTAATCTGATTTTACAAAAATATCATAAATTTGAAAAGAAACTATTACAATTTTTTTAGAAAATCACGAACAACTCACATATTTTTTAGGCAAACGAACAATCTAGGTGATCGAACAACTCACATGGACATGCAAACGAAAATGAGCGGGGGACAAAAAAATCCAGGCCCAAACCCTAACGCAGGGGATAACAGGCCAACAAACAACGACTAAGGACATAATTGGCCGAAGAAACAAAGCAACGACGCGAGCAACCCTCAAAAGAAAAAGCCAGTGATGCAAGCACATATCAGACACAGCAACTGCCGGAATGATTTCTCAAAAAAGAAGCAACAACGAGGATCAAGGGCTCGCACGGAAAAAATGACAGTAGGTCAAACAGTGAGGGACTTAGATGTGAGATACTATTTTACATCTAGATGTAAAATAGCAAATCCGTTTCAAGAAATGTTCTGGAATAGAAAATGTTCCATCGGACATGTCCACGGTACCGCATCGAAAACCTATGTATTCAAACAAGTCGACGGAAAACCGACACGCTCGTGGAGATATGTATATGCAGCTAGTACACCTCGTATGTAAAACATGGAGGGGCGATTGAGGTGATTGCGTGGCGATCGGCTCGAACGCTAGGGTTAGGGTTTTGCGAGCGGTGGTGGTGAGGATCGCGGCAGCACGAGAGGGACAACGGCGTCTCCAAGCGTGCTTGAGCCGGGGTGCAGCTCTCTCTCTCTCTCTCCGGTGAGGAAGTCATGGCGGAGAGGAAGAACGAAAGAGAGGCAATGTCGAGGAGTGTGGCGGTTGCTTATGGAACGGCGGCGGTGGCGGGGATGAAGACATAGAGATTGGTGACTACGTCGCGATCGACGGTGCAAAAGGAGGCGATTGATCCAGCGATGAGGATGCCACTGGGCTCCATAGCAGAAACGCTTCCGCGTCCCCAGGCTTGATGGCTCGGGTGGGACGATTGGTGCTGATGGAGAAGGAGGCTAGGGGGTTCATCTTCAAGGAATCAGAACAAGAACAGGTTCGGCCGGCGAAGTGGTCGGCAATCGGGAAAGCTTTCACCCCCCGACCGATGAATAAGAGTGTGTTGGAGAAGTCCATGGCAAGGGCTTGTGGACTACATAGAGAAGCTCAGTTCAAGATCATTAGGAGGAATTTATTTGCGGTGACGTTCGGGAGTGAGGGAAATTGGAAACACGCCCTAAACAATGGCCCATGGCAATTTGATTTCAATGTTCTCGTGCTCAAGGATTATGATGGAGTTACTAGGCCATCGGAGATGACGCTTGAATCTGTGGATGTTTTGGTCCGGGTTGAAGATCTACCCCTGGACAAACGATCAAAAGCATTCGGTGAAGCGCTTGGAAACTGGTTGGGCAAGATTGTGCGGGTGGATGTGGAAAAAGATGGCTTTGCCAAGGGCTCGGAGTTGAGATTCAGAGCTAAACTGCCATCTATGAGCCACTCATGAGGGACTTCTATCTGAAAAAAGCTGAAGATGACCTGGAGAAAACTTGGTTTGATTTTAAATATGAAAGGATTTCGCACTTCTGCTTAGAATGTGCATGGCTTGTGCATGGCGAGAATGGTTGTGTTTCGGCGGTGGATCCAGATCAGTAGTGGGGGGAATGGCTCCGAGCATCCCCGGGTCGCTCTTGGGGGCCTAAAGATTGGTCTCATCATGGTCCTTCGGGCAGTGCTAACAGTTATGGAAGTGTGAGATCTAGTGATGGAGAAAGGAACAGCAGGAAGACAGGAATAATCCGTGATCTTCCAACGAAGCGCAATTTGTAAAATGAGTTCACCACTCCGGCCGTCTCTCGCACTGGCGGGAAGGGCGGAGGGGTTTATGAGGTTGCTGCTAGCCCTAACAAGCAGAAGCAAGGGATGGAGACTATGCGCGAAAGGGATCTTCGGGATGACCTAGATCAGAAGAAGGAGAGAGATCTGCATTCCGCACTACGATAGAGACAACAGGAGAAGTAGACAGAATTAAGGTCCGGGAATAGGCAGTACGGATAGTGGGATCATGATGGTGTTGGAACATCAAGCCATTTCAGGGGGAGAGCGTAAGCAAGGGTACTATGTGAGGAAGCCTAGGACAGGGTATACGACGGAACATCGCTCTCCAAGAAGCCCAAGACATGTATCCCAAAGAGAGAGAAAGAGGAGTCCGAAGCAGTACTGGGTAGCTAAAGGCGATTTGGACATGCAAGTGGATAATGATATGTTTGTTCACGACACGAGGCAGAAAACCTCTTCTGCGTTTGATCGTATTGAAGAGCACAATGATACATCGGCGGACCCTGCGAGGTAGGGCCGCCGGTCACAATGAGTTTTTTGGCCTGGAACTGTCGAGGACTAGGGTTGGACTCGACAGTTGGTGAGCTTTGAGACCTGATATGGTCCTACAACCCAGTGGTGGTATTTCTATCAGCGACAAAAAAAAGAAAGCAAAGGCAATGGAGAGACTCAAGTGGAGCTTAGGATTCAAACAGGGAGTTGCGGTGGATTGTGTTGGCAAGAGTGGAGGGCTGGCATTGTGGTGGAGAGATCATGTGAATGCAACAGTCATACCATGGTGTCAGTACTATATAGATGCCCAGATGGAGGTGGATGGGAATACCTATAGGTTCATTGGAATCTATGGGTAGCCCTGTGTGGAGAAGAGGAAGAAAACATGGGAGGTTTTGAGGTATTTGAGGACCCAAGATAATCTACCTTGGATCTGTGTTGGAGACTATAACGAGGCGATTGTGCAGAAGGAACAGATCGATGGTAATCCAAGGAGCATTAGACAGATGGAGGAGTTTCGGGATTGTTTGGCTGACTGCGGTCTTGCAGACTTGGGGTTCTCAGGGTATCCGTTCACATGGGATAACAAGAGAGACGGGTCGGAGAATATTCAAGTCAGATTGGATAGGGCCACTTGTTCAGATTCCTTCATGCAGATGTTTCCAGCGACCGAGGTGCAACATATACTGACTGAGGAGTCCGATCATCAGGCGCTTCTTGTCTATGTCATGTCGGCACTGGTCGACCAATTGGCGCGGGTGCAGCAACCATTTCAGTATGAGGTGGCATGGACTAGGCACGCGGAGTACGAGGCCATGGTGACCAATGTATGGGAGGCGGCTCATGAGGCCAATCAAATGCAGTCGGGAATGGGTGCAGCATGCAAGCAGCT
The DNA here is from genome assembly GCF_018294505.1 of Triticum aestivum. Taxonomy (NCBI): domain Eukaryota; kingdom Viridiplantae; phylum Streptophyta; class Magnoliopsida; order Poales; family Poaceae; genus Triticum; species Triticum aestivum. The sequence continues at coordinate 125,297,320 of NC_057804.1, forward strand.
AGCCCTGATGGCCAAAGCCATGCAAACATGGAGTCAGGAGGTTTTTGGATCAATTAAAAACAGATTGGTCACTTAAAGTGGCAGTTGAAAGTTGCTAAGGAGCGGGCGGCACACACGGGCTACGGGCAGGAAACCAAAGACATAGAGGATCGGCTGCATGAATTGTACGAAAGATAGGAGATCTATTAAAAACAAAGGTCGATGGTGGGTTGGCTGCAATATGGTGACCAGAACACACAGTACTTTCAGAACAGAGCCTCGCATAGGAAGAGGAAAAATATAGTTAAGGCATTACTTAGGGAGGATGGAACCAAATGCATGGACGATGAAGGTATGTGTGTGATGGCTACAAACTTTTATGCCCATTTGTTCACGTCAGAGGGGTCCAGGGAAGGGGACAAGATTTTACAACACATGATACACTGGTCACTGAGGATATGAATAGTAGACTGCCAGCACTATTCACAGACGAGGAGATTGAGAAAGCATTATTTCAGATGGGGCCATCTAAAGCTCCGGGGGCAGACGGGTTCCCGGTGATGTTTTATCAATGGCACTGGTCGTTGGTGAAGGAGGTGTGTGCTGCCATTCGGGATTTCCTGTCAGGGAGGACGACGCTATACGGTTTTAATGACACCATCATTGTGATGATCCCCAAGGTGTGCTCACCAGAGATGCCCACTCAGTTTAGACCTATTAGCCTTTGCAACGTCCTCTATAGGATTGCGCCAAAAGCGTTGGTAAATAGGCTCAAGGAGGTGTTGCCTTTGTTGATTGCAGAGGAGCAAAGTTCCTTTGTCCCGGGGAGATTAATCACAGATAATGTGTTGCCGGCATATGAGTGTGTTCATGCTATCATGAAGAGGAAGAGGAGGAAACCACTTTGTGCAATTAAGCTTGATATGATGAAGGCCTATGACAGGGTGGAGTGGATCTTTCTGGAATAGGTAATGACAAAATATGGTTTCTCTGTTCACTGAAGAGAGGTGATCGTGAGGTGTGTTAAGACTGCGAGTTTTTTGGTGAAGTTAAATGGGGCTTTCTCTCACATATTTGTCCCATCTAGGAGCCTCCGTCAGGGGGACCCTTTGTCACCATACCTTTTCCTCTTTTGTGTTGAAGGTTTTTCAGCTCTGCTAAAACATGTCCGGGAGGAGAAGAAGATAAAAGGTGTATCGTTTGGGAGCAATCGTTTGGGAGCACTGGCCCCACAGTCACTCATTTGTTGTTTGCTGACGATAGTATAGTCTTCCTGGAGGGGTCCCAAGATAACTTCCTCTGCCTGCGTTCTATCTTGCAAGATTATGAAGAGGCATCCGGGCAAAAAGTTAACATGAAGAAATCTGCTATATTTTTTGGGAAAGGAAGTGGTGATGGGGATAAAGAAACTCTCAAGCAAGCTATTGGTATCTCATCCGAGGCTCTTAGTGAGAGGTACTTGGGCCTACCAACGGTGGTGGGAAGATCTAAGGATGGGACGTTTAAGTACGTCAAAGAGAGTGCAAAGGGGAAATTATCAGGATGCAAGGGCCAGGGGCTATCCAAAATGGCTAGGGAGGTGTTGATCAAATCGGGACTTCAATCTACTCCTACTTTCACCATGAGCTGCTTTCAACTCACGAAGAAAATATGCGGGGACCTGTCTTCTATTTCTTCAAACTTCTGGTGGGGCGAGGCAAATGGTGAGAAAAGAGTACATTGGATTGCATGGGATAAAATGTGAACGAGGAAGCAAGAAGGTGGACTTGGGTTTAGGGACCCGGAAGTTTTTAACCAAGCATTGCTTGCCAAGCAAGCTTGGGGGCTACTGCGGGTACCGAACTCATTGTGTGCAAGAGTTCTAAAGGCGAGGTAATTCTCTGAACGCTCCATACTCAATGCCACCTGCCCCGATGGTGGGTCTTTCACGTTTAGAGCATCATACATGGCCGAGACCTCCTCCTGGAAGGGCTCATTTGGCGCATTGGAGATGGATCCCAGGTTCATATTCATCATGATAATTGGATACCTCGAAAGGGCAGCCTGAAGCCACTGGGCCAGGTTTTTGTTTCGGGTACGACAAGAGTAAGCGACTTACTAAACGATGCTAGCTTAGGCTGGGATCAAGCCAGGGCCAGCCCTGGGGCATGGGCGACGGGGCGACGGCCCAGGGCCCAGGCGAGGCGGGGGGCACACGATGGAGTATATACATATACTATAGCCCAGCAAAAAGCAAGTAAAAAATTACAAAAGAATTAAAGAAAAGAAATAGGATGGGCTAGGCGGCCCAGATATAGCTAGCTAGCGATCGCTGATGGATACGCGAAGGCGAAGCGGCGCCGTGACTCACGCTTGTTTCGACGTTTCCTTCATAGGTTCGTCGCCCTCGCCCGCATGTTGGCCTTCTCGCTCGCTTGGCGCCTTGCCCCTTGGCCCTTGCCGCGTCGCCCTCGCGTCGCCGGCTCGCCATCGCCGCCACACAGCAGTCCGGCAGGCAGGCGGCAGCCCGACCATCCGGCATCCGGCACCGCGGCAATACGGCAATACCTATACAAGTAGTCAAGTACGCATCCGACTGGAAGTCAAGAAGTACGCATCCATGTTCCTGTCCACCCCCAAACCTCAATTTGACAATCTCAGTAGTTTATTTATTCTTTATTTAGTATATGTATGTATTCTAATCCAATCTATCAATTTTTTGTCATTCTATATAACATGTCTAGGGTTCCAATCATCCGATCTATAAATTCCTAATTCTTTGTATGTTCTTTTGATCTTTTCTTCATGATTTAGTACCATTCTTTGTATTCTTTATTTAATTTCATTTTGCGATCTTTGTAGTACCACTGTTTTTTATGGAGTCAGTTCGAATTTGGTTATTATTGTTCTTGATGGAGTCATTTGGATTATTATAGTCATATTTTAAACTAAAGATGTGTGATTAAAAGTTATTTTTAATAAGTTATATATATAACACACGCATGCATATATATTGTCTTAGGATTTAGGACATAGGGGCCCATGTCGTTGAGTTCGCCTAGGGCCTCCCGAAACACAGTGCCGGCCCTGGATCAAGCGAAGGTGCAAAACATGTTCCCACCTGAGGAAGCGCGCGAGATTGTGCAAATACCTGTGGGGGGCGATGGTCGAGGACTACCTTGCATGGAATCATATAGAGAATGGAGTGTTTACAGTCAGATCCGCCTACATCTTGGCATGGATCAGAAGCGGTTCAAAACAGACAAGCCGGAGTCATCATCTTCAGTTATGAATCATAGAGCTTGCCTGAATTTGTGGGATACGGTTGCACCAGGCAGAGTCAAGATTCACACATGGTGACTTATCAGTAATGGGCTTGCGGTGGGCTCGGAGCTTCATAGACGAAAGATCAAACTCAGAGTGTCTTGTGTTGTGTGTGGAAGAGAAGAGACAAATTATCACAGGTTTTGGAACTGTCCCCACTCTGCAAAATTTTGGAAGGTGCTATACATGGAATTGGGAGCACCGGCGGCGATACCGCCGAAGTCAGTAAGCTCCCAGAGTGCGCTATCTCAGTGGCTTCTGACCTGGTTTGCGGATGCTTCGGGCGATGCTCGAGCTATAATGGTCCAGGGTCTTTATGCTTTGTGGTTGGCGCGGAATAATGCGCGAGATGGGAAGAAGATCGAAGAGGCGGCAGACATTGCTGGGATGGTTTGTCAGCTAATGGAGGAGTGACAGTCCGTGAATGGCAAAACTAGCAAAATTCCTTGAGTGATTCCAGTTCAGAGATGGAGCGCCCCAAAGGAAGGATGGGTCAAGGCGAATGTCGATGAAGCGATCACCAAAGGAGGGGAAAAGGGGGGCGTTGGCGTGGTCTTCAGAAACCATGAGGGAGCTCTCGTCGGAGGAGCATGCCACTACTATCCGATGGGTGGTGATCCAGCAAGATGGAGCTCAGGGCATGCAAAAGGGCGGTGCAATTGGCGGAAGAGTGTAACATCACGAACCTGCACATCGAGATGGACTGCCAAGAGGTGGTTAGCAAACTTTAGAACAAGGAAACTGATTTCACCACTCTGGGACCAATGATCAAGGAGGTGCGAAACATGTTGGCGACAAGGGAGAGGTGGAAGATGTCCTGGGTCAGGAGGACGGCGAACGACGCCGCGCACGGGTTAGCTAAGGAAGGGGTAGCAAATAATCTATGCAAAAGTTTGGTTGCGTGAACCGCCCAGATTGTATTGTGCACATTGTTTCGGCAGATATCCCTGCCTTCTATGAATAAATAGAGACGAGGTTGAATTCAAAAAAAAAGATGCCAAATTGCCCTGAAGGTGCATTCCCGCATTATTGTTTACATGTTTAGTGAACAGTTATGTCGTTAGAACTAATTTTCATCATTTAGATCATCTGGAAAAATGACTCGGGTAGCTTTATACGCCTCAAAGCTGTATGGAAACATGATATTTGGCTTCGACTGCAGCATATGTGTCAATTTTACACATACATACGAATATAAGATACACTAGAAAGCATACTAGATGCTTAACTGGCTACTGGTTTTCAGAATCATTCTAACTATGATTCACATGCAATTCGCAAAAAAAAGACTAAGATTCACATGCACTTTCATTCATCCTATTTTTTTAGGGATCCCAAACTTTATTAAAACTGAACAACGTTCAGCGGGATATAAAGAGGGTCATGGGAGATATAAGCCACATATGGCGACCCTGAGGAAGCGATACAACAATTTTTGTAAGATTGTGCGCCTCCTGATTCAAAGCTTGACCTTCGAACATAAAATCACAGCTAGCAAAACAGACTCCTCTCCTGTTTATCTCTTTCATAATAGCTATATGGGGTCTCCCAACCCCTTTTTGATGTCGTCCACAATTGGTTTGCAGTCATAGGCAATTACCAAATGATCCAAAGATAGATCAGCCGCAAATGCCACTTATAGTTTACAGTTTGACATTTGTGACATATGACACTTTACAATTTGCGGCAAACTGAGAACACCGGAAAAAGCCCAGCCTTAACGGAGCAACAATCAACAACCAACGGCCTAGATTTTTATTTTCCATAGATTGAAACCCATAGCGGGGCGCAATTATGGGCAATTCCTATTTCGCGCTGCAGTCGCCGGTTTGTTCTATTTTTCGCTAACCGGCGCGCAGCTACTCCCTCATCTTAGTCGGGCCGGCCCACATTAGATTTTTTTTTCCTGTTTACCTAAACTGCAAAAATAGCGCCCGATGTAGGAATTGAACCTGGGATGCCAGGTTTAAGTATAAACGACGCATAACCAACTCCACCACTTCACCAGGTGTGAATTACAAACATATTTTCATCCATTTATTTATTCCTCTTTTTCATTTTTCCTTTTATTTTCTTTTTTCTCTATCCTTTTCTACTTTCTTTTTCCAAATTTGTAATTGTTTTCTTCAAATAGATGAACTTCTTGTCAAAATCCATGAACTAAATTTTTCGAAACTCATGAACTTTTCTTCAAATTGATGAACCTTTTTCAAAATAGATGAACTTATTTTTCAAATTTGACGAACTTTTTACAATTTTCTGAACTTTTACTTAAAATCGATGAACTTTTTTCGAATTCGATGAATTTTTGTCAATTTAGATTAAAATTGATGAACTTTTTTTCAAATTTGATGAACTTTTTTTGAAAATTGATGAACTTCTTTTGAATTCATGAACTTTTTTTTGAATACATTAACTTTTTCGATTTGATGAACTAATTTTTGCATATGCGAACTTTTTTTTCATGCTCAAGAACTCCATCTGTAATATGTGAACATATTTTCAAATAATTGAAAAATATAAACGGTACAGTGTATTGCGCAATAAATAGCGTCTATGTTTCTATTTCTTTAAACATTTCGCGGTGTGGACAATCACTAGTAGTCAGCTGGTGCACTACCTAGCCTCTCCATGTGGAAGCGCGAGGGCGCGAGGTCGAATCCCGGTCGGGAGGTATTTTTGGCGGTCATTTTTTGGCGTTTTGCGTGATCATGGGCCGGCCCATCCAGCCGCTGCTGCAAGCACCAGGTTCCTTGTGCGGCGCTGAAGTCATGCTATAGGAGGTCCCGCAACTATGTCTCTCCTATTGCGAGTGTCAAGGGCAGCGCGAGATGGGCCAGCCCGGGTGTGCTGGAGGACACATCCATGTTTTTTTTTGTTTTTTCGTTTGTTGTTTTCTTTTTTGCTATATCTCTTTACTCTTGTTTATACTTCCAAATAATCTAAATAAAATATATTATAAAAAATACTTTACATAAAAAATTTTAAAAAAAAAGTTAACCAAGAGTTTGAACAATATTAAATGTGTATAGAGAAATATTTTTCATGTTTACCAAAAAATATACAATGTGTGCGAAAAGTTATCATGTATTTAATTTTTTTAATCAAGCATTTGAAAAAATGTTAAACAAGTATTTAAAAAATATTAATCAATCATTTCAAAAACAATAAATGTGTATAGAAAAACTGTTGAACATGTATTCAAAATATGTTAATATTGCATTTAAAAAATGTTATTTAAGCATTTGAAAAATGTTAAATATGTATAGAAAAAATGTAGTCCATGTATCCAAAAAAATTAATCTTTATTTGAAAAATATTAATAAACATTTGAAAAAATATTAAAATGTGTATAGAAAAAGCGTTGACCGTGTATTAAAAATGTTGTATTTCAATAATGTTAATGTGGATTAGAAAATGTATTGGATATATACCAAAAATATACAATGTGTATGGAAAAGATAGACATAAGAGAATAAGTTCTCAAAAAATGTTCATCATGTATTTCAGAAAAATTAACCGTATATATAAAAAAATGTTTTAGATGTATACGAAAAATGTTGAATGTGTACCCAAAAAAAGTTAACATGTGTTGACCAAAAAGAAACCGATGTAAACGAGAAGAAAGAAACAAGAAAAGAAAAAACCTGTGAAAAGCGAGAAAGATATAAAGGAAAAAGAAGAAAGAAAATAAAAAACCGAGAAAGCAATGAGGAAAACCGGTGAAAAAACAAAGAAAGACAGAAAATGAAGAAAAAAACAGTGAAGAAACATAAAAAACCCATAGAAGAAACAAATAAGAAAAGAAACTAAAACAACATCAACGTTCAACTAGCGAATGAACGAACATACAATGAGCAAACAAATGCGTTGTGAAAGTTTGTCTCTTTATTGTAAAAAGATATCGACAAGCGACAAGAGCCTTATGGTTGTCTCTTTATTGTATGAAGTGCAAACGCCATATAATTGTTTTACTTTATCACTATGCGTTAGCGATAGTTGTAGAAGCAATAGTTGGCGAGACGACCACGACGCAACGTGGAGATCAAGGTGTCGAGCCGGTGATGATGGAGATCATGACGATGCTTTAGAGATGGAGATCAAAAGCACAAGATGATGATGACCATATCATGTCACATATTTTGATTACATGTGATGTTTATCTTTTATGCATCTTATTTTGCTTAGTACGACGGTAGCATTATAAGATGACCCCTTAACTAAAAATTTAAGGTATAAGTGTTCTTGCTGAGTATGCACTGTTGCGACATTTCGTCGTGTTGAGACGCCACATGATGATCGGGTGTGATAGACTCTACGCTCACATACAACTGGTGCAAGACAGTTTTGCACATGCGGAATACTCGGGTTAAAATTGACAAGCCTAGCATGTACAGACATGGCCTCGGAACACTGGAGACCGAAAAGTCAAACGTGAATCATATAGTAGATATGATCAACATAGAGATGTTCACCATTGATAACTACCCCATCTCACGTGATGATTGGACAAGGGTTGGTTGATTTGGATCACGTATCATTTAGATGACTTGAGGGATGTCTATCTAAGTAGGAGTTCTTAAGTAATTTGATTAATTGAACTTAATTTATCATGAACTTAGTCCTGATAGTATTTCCATATCTATGTTGTAGATCAATGGTCCGTGCTACCGTTCCCCTGAATTTTAATGTGTTCATAGAGAAAGCTAAGTTGAAAGATGATGGCATCAACTACACGGGCTGGCTTCGTAACTTCACGATTATCCTCATTGCTTCATAGAATACTTATGTCCTTGATGCACCGCTAGATGAAAGGCCTGCTGCAGGAGCAGATGCTGATGTTTTGAACGTCTGGCAAGCTCGATCTGATGACTACTCGATAGTTCAGTGTGCCATACTTTACGGCTTAGAATCGGGACTTCAAAGACATTTTGAACATCATGGAGTATATGAGATGTTCCAAGAGTTGAAGTTAATATTTCAAGCAAATGCCCGAGTTGAGAGATATGAAGTCTCCAACAAGTTCTATAGCTACAAGATGGAGGAGAACCGTTCTGTCAGTGAACACATACTCAAAATGTGTAGGTATCATAATCACTTGACTCAACTGGGAGTTAATTTCCAGATGATAGTGCTATTGACAGAGTTCTTCAATCACTGCCACCAAGCTACAAAAGCTTCTTGATGAACTATAATATGCAAGGGATGGAGAAGACAATTCTTGAGCTCTTCGTAATGCTAAAAGCTGCGGAGGTAGAAATCAAGAAGGAGCATCATGTATTGATGGTTAACATGACCACTAGTTTCGAGAAAAAGGGAAAAGGAAAGAAAGGGAACTTCAAGAAGAATGGCAAGCAAGTTGTCACTCCCGGGAATAAGCCCAAAGCTGGACCCAAGCCTGAAACTGAGTGCTTCTACTGCAAAGAGACTGGTCACTGGAAGCGGAACTGCCCCAAGTATTTGGCGGATAAGAAGGATGGCAAAGTGAACAAAGGTATATTTGATATACATGTTATTGATGTGTACCTTACTAATGCTCGTAGTAGCGCCTGGGTATTTGATACTGGTTCGGTTGTTCATATTTGTAACTCGAAATAGGAGTTATGGATTAAACAAAGATTGGCTAAGGACGAGGTGACGATGCGCGTCGGGAATGGTTCCAAGGTCAATGTGATCGCCATCGGCACGCTACCTCTACATCTACCTTCGGGGTTAGTTTTAGACCTGAATAATTATTATTTGGTGCCAGCGTTGAGCATGATCATTATATCTGGATCTTGTTTAGTGCGAGACGGTTATTCATTTTAATTAGAGAATAATGGTTGTTCTATTTATATGAGTAATATCTTTTATGGTCATGCACCCTTGAAGAGTGGTCTGTTTCTGTTGAATCTCGATTGTGGTGATACACATATTCATAATATTGTTGCCAAAAGATGCAAAGTTGATAATGATAGTGCAACATATTTGTGGCACTGCCGTTTAGGTCATATTGGTGTAAAGCGCATGAAGAAACTCCATGCAGATGAACTTTTGCAATCACTTGATTATGAATCATTTGATGCTTGTGAACCATGTCTCGTGGGCAAGATGACTAAAACTCCGTTCTCCGGAACAATGGAGCGAGCCAATGACTTATTGGAAATAATACATACCGATGTATGCGGTCCGATGAGTGTTGAGGCACGCAGCGGGTATCGTTATTTTCTAACCTTCATAGATGATTTGAGCAGATATGGGTATATCTACTTAATGAAACACAAGTCTGAAACTTTTGAAAAGTTCAAAGAATTTCAGAGAGAAGTGGAGAATCATCGTAATAAGAAAATAAAGTTTCTACGATCTGATCACGGAGAATATTTTAGTTACGAGTTTGGCCTTTATTTAAAACAACGTGGAATAGTTTCACAACTCACGCCACTTGGAACACCACAGCATAATGGTGTGTGCGAATATCGTAATCATACTTTATTAGATATGGTGCGATCTATGATGTCTCTTACCAATTTACCACTATCGTTTTGGGGTTATGCATTAGAGACAACTGCATTCACGTTAAATAGGGCATCGTCTAAATCCGTTGAGACGACACTGTATGAACTGTGGTTTGGCAAGAAACATAAGCTTTCATTTCTTAAAGTTTGGGGTTGCGACACTTATGTCAAAAGGCTTCAGCCTAATAAGCTCGAACCCAAATCGGAGAAGTGCGTCTTCATAGGATACCCTAAGGAAACAATTGGGTACATCTTCTACCACAGATCCGAAGCCGAGATCTTTGTTGCCAAGAATGGAACCCTTCTAGAGAAGAAGTTTCTCTCGAAAGAAGTGGGTAGGAGGAAAGTAGAACTTGATGAGGTAATTGTACCTTCTCTCAATTTGGAAAGTAGCTCATTAGATAAATCCGTTCCCGTGATGCCTACACCAACTAGAGAGGAAGCTAATGATGTTGATCATGAAACTTCAGATCAAGTTACTACTGAACCTCGTAGGTCAACCAGAGCACGATCTGCACCGGAGTGGTACGGTAATCCTGTTTTGGAAGTCATGTTACTAGACCATGGCGAACCTACGAACTATGAAGAAGCTATGATGAGCCCAAATTCCGATGAATGGCTTGAGTCCATGAAATCTGAGATAGGATTCATGTATGAGAACAGACTGTGGACTTTGGTGGACTTGCCCGATGATTGGCGAGCCATAGAGAATAAATGGATCTTCAAGAAGAAGACTGACGCTGACGGTAATTTTACTGTCTACAAAGCTCGACTTGTCGCAAAAGGTTTTCGACAAGTTCAAGGAGTTGACTACGATGAGACTTTCTCACCCGTAGCGATGCTTAAGTCTGTTCGGATCATGTTAGCAAATTGCCGCATTTTATGATTATGAAATCTGGCAAATGGACGTCAAAACTGCATTCCTTAATGGATTTCTTAAAGAAGAGTTGTATATGATGCAACCAGAAGGTTTTGTCGATCCTAAAGGTTCTAACAAAGTGTGCAAGCTCCAGCGATCCATCTATGGACTGGTGCAAGCATCTCGGAGTTGGAATATACGCTTTGATGAGGTGATCAAAGCATATGGTTTTATACAGACTTTCGGAGAAGCCTGTATTTACAAGAAAGTCAGTGGGAGCTCTGTAGCATTTCTAATATTATATGTGGATGACATATTGTTGATTGGAAATGATGTAGAATTTCTAGATAGCATAAAAGGATACTTGAATAAAAGTTTTTCAATGAAAGACCTCGGTGAAGCTGCTTATATATTGGGCATCAAGTGTTGGGGAACGTTGCAAAAAATTAAAAAATTTCCTACGGTTTCACCAAGATCCATCTATGATTTCATCTAAGCAACGAGTCAAGGGAGTGAGTTTGCATCTACATACCACTTGTAGATCACGAGCGGAAGCTTGCAAGGTGATGGTGATGATGGAGTCGTACTCGACGTGATTCAGATCACCGATGTCCAAGTGATGAACGGACAGCACCTCCGCGTTCAACACACGTACGGGACGGGAGACGTCTCCTCCTTCTTGATCCAGCAAGGGGAAGAAGAGGTTGAGGAAGATGGCTCCAGCAGCAGCACGACGGCGTGATGATGGTGGAGCGACAGTTCTCCGACAGAGCTTCGCCAAGCACACGCGGAGGAGGAGAGGTGTTGGGGAGGGGAGGGGCTGCGCCTTCAATTGTGTGTATTGCAGCCCTCCCCTCGCCCCTCTATTTATAGGGGGAAGGGGCAAGGGGGCCGGCCCCTCTAGATGGGAATCTAGAGGGGGGCGGCGGCCAAGGGGAGGGGGGCTTGCCCCCCAAGCAAGGGGGCGCCCCCTCTAGGGTTCCCCCCCCCAACCCTAGGCGCAAGGGCCCAAGGAGGGGGGCGCACCCAGCCCACTAGGGGCTGGCTCCTGCCCCACGCAGCCCATGTGGTCCCCCGGGAGGGGTGGCCCCTCCCGGTGGACCTCCGGAACCCTTCCGGTGGCCCGGTACAATACCGGTATGCCCCCGAAACTTTCCGGTGTCCGTTTGACAACTTCCCATATATAAAACTTCACCTCCGGACCATTCCGGAACTCCTCGTGACGTCCGTGATCTCATCTGGGACTCCGAACAACATTCGGTAGTCACATACTAGTCTTCCTAATAACCCTAGCGTCACCGAACCTTAAGTGTGTAGACCCTACGGGTTCGGGAGACATGCAGACATGACCGAGACCACTCTCCGGTCAATAGCCAACAACGGGGTCTGGATACCCATGTTGGCTCCCACATGCTCCTCGATGATTTCATCGGTTGAACCACGATGCCGAGGATTCGATCAAACCCTGTATATAATTCCCTTTGTCAATCGGTACGTTACTTGCCCGAGACTCGATCGTCGGTATCCCAATACCTTGTTCAGTCTCGTTACCGGCAAGTCACTTTACTTGTACCGTAATGCATGATCCCGTGGCCAACACCTTGGTCACCTTGAGCTCATTATGATGATGCATTACCAAGTGGGCCCAGAGATACCTCTCCGTCATACGGAGTGACAAATCCCAGTCTCGATCCGTGTCAACCCAACAGACACTTTCGGAGATACCTGTAGTGCACCTTTATAATCACCCAGTTACGTTGTGATGTTTGGTACACCCAAAGCACTCTTACGGTATCCGAGAGTTACACGATCTCATGGTCTAAGGAAGAGATACTTGACATTGGCAAAGCTCTAGCAAACGAACTACACGATCTTTGTGCTATGCTTAGGATTGGGTCTTGTCCATCACATCATTCTCCTAATGATGTGATCCCGTTATCAACGACATCCAATTTCCATAGCCAGGAAACCATGACTATCTGTTGATCACAACGAGCTAGTCAACTAGAGGCTCACTAGGGACATATTGCGGTCTATGTGTTCACACGTGTATTACGATTTCCGGATAATACAGTTATAGCATGAACAAAAGACAATTATCATGAACAATGAAATATAATAATACTTTTATTATTGCCTCTAGGGCATATTTCCAACAGTCCCCCACTTGCAGTAGAGTCACTAATCTAGTTACATTGTGATGAATCGAACACCCATAGAGTTCTGGTGTTGATCATGTTTTGCTCGCGAGAGAGGTTTAGTCAACGGATCTGCGACATTCAGATCCGTATGTACTTTGCAAATTTCTATGTCTCCATCTTGAACATTTTCACGGATGGAGTTGAAACGACGCTTGATGTGCCTGGTCTTCTTGTGAAACCTGGGCTCCTTTGCAAGGGCAATAGCTCCAGTGTTGTCACAGAAGAGTTTGATTGGCCCCGACGCATTGGGTATGACTCCTAGGTTGGTGATGAACTCCTTCACCCAAATCGCTTCATGCGCTGCCTCCGAGGCTGCCATGTACTCCGCTTCACACGTAGATCCCGCCACGACGCTCTGCTTGCAGCTGCACCAGCTTACTGCTCCACCATTTAACATATACACGTATCCGGTTTGTGACTTAGAGTCATCCAGATCTGAGTCGAAGCTAGCGTCGACGTAACCTTTTACGACGAGCTCTTCGTCTCCTCCATAAACGAGAAACATGTCCTTTGTCCTTTTCAGGTACTTCAGGATATTCTTGACCGATGTCCAGTGTTCCTTGCCGGGATTACTTTGGTATCTTGCTACCAAACTCACGGCAAGGTTTACATCAGGTCTGGTACACAGCATGGCATACATAATAGATCCTATGGCTGAAGCATAGGGGATGACACTCATCTCTTCTTTATCTTTTGCCGTGGTCGGTGACTGAGCCGAGCTCAATCTCACACCTTGTAACATAGGCAAGAACCCTTTCTTGGACTAATCCATTTTGAACCTTTTCAAAATCTTATCAAGATATGTGCTTTGTGAAAGACCTATGAGGCGTCTCGATCTATCTCTATAGATCTTGATGCCTAATATATAAGCAGCTTCTCCAAGGTCCTTCATTGAAAAACATTTGTTCAAGTAGGCCTTAATGCTGTCCAGAAATTCTATATTATTTCCCATCAAGAGTATGTCATCTACATATAATATCAGAAATGCTACAGAGCTCCCACTCACTTTCTAGTAAACGCAGGCTTCTCCAAAAGTCTGCATAAACCCAAACGCTTTGATCATCTCATCAAAACGAATATTCCAACTCCGAGATGCTTGCACCAGCCCATAAATGGATCGCTGGAGCTTGCATACTTTGTTAGCGTTCTTAGGATCGACAAAACCTTCCGGCTGCATCATATACAGTTCTTCCTTAAGATGCCCGTTAAGGAATGTTGTTTTGACGTCCATCTGCCATATCTCATAATCATAGTATGCGGCAATTGCTAACATGATTCGGATGGACTTTAGCTTCGCTACGGGAGAGAATGTCTCGTCATAGTCAATCCCTTGAACTTGTTGATAACCCTTAGCGACAAGTCGAGCTTTATAGATGGTAACATTTCCATCCGCGTCCGTCTTCTTCTTAAAGATCCATTTGTTCTCTATCGCTCGCCGATCATCGGGCAAGTTTGTCAAAGTCCATACTTTGTTTTCATACATGGATTCTATCTCGGATTTCATGGCTTCAAGCCATTTGTTGGAATCTGGGCCCGCCATCGCTTCTTCATAGTTCGAAGGTTCACCGTTGTCTAACAACATGATTTCCAGGACAGGGTTGCCGTACCATTCTGGTGCGGAACGTGTCCTTGTGGACCTACGAAGTTCAGTAGCAACTTGACCCGAAATACCTTGATCATCATCATTGGTTTCCTCTTCAGTTGGTGTGGGCATCACAGGAACATTTTCCTGAGCTGCACCACTTTCCCGTTCGAGAGGTAGTACTTCATCGAGTTCTACTTTCCTCCCACTTACTTCTTTCGAGAGAAACTCTTTTTCCAGAAAGCATCCGTTCTTGGCTACAAAGATCTTGCCCTCGGATCTTAAGTAGAAGGTATACCCTACAGTTTCCTTAGGGTATCCTACGAAGACGCATTTTTCTGACTTGGGTTCGAGCTTTTCAGGTTGAAGTTTCTTGACATAAGCATCGCATCCCCAAACTTTTAGAAACGACAGCTTAGGTTTCTTCCCAAACCATAATTCATACGGTGTCGTCTCAACGGATTTAGACGGTGCCCTATTTAAAGTGAATGTAGCTGTCTCTAGAGCGTATCCCCAAAATGATAGAGGTAAATCGGTAAGAGACATCATAGACCACACCATATCCAATAGAGTGCGATTATGACGTTCGGACACACCGTTTCGCTGAGGTGTTCCAGGCGGCGTGAGTTGTGAAACGATTCCACATTTCCTTAAGTGTGTGCCAAATTCGTGACTTAAATATTCTCCTCCACGATCTGATCGTAGGAACTTTATTTTTCGGTCACGTTGATTCTCTACTTCATTCTGAAATTCCTTGAACTTTTCAAAGGTCTCAGACTTGTGTTTCATTAAGTAGACATACCCATATCTACTCAAGTCATCAGTGAGAGTGAGAACATAACAATATCCTCCGCGAGCCTCAACGCTCATTGGACCGCACACATCGGTATGTATGATTTCCAACAAGTTGGTTGCTCGCTCCATTGTTCCGGAGAACGGAGTCTTGGTCATTTTGCCCATGAGGCATGGTTCGCATGTGTCAAACGATTCATAATCAAGAGACTCTAAAAGTCCATCAGCATGGAGCTTCTTCATGCGCTTGACACCAATGTGACCAAGGCGGCAGTGCCACAAGTATGTGGGACTATCGTTATCAACTTTACATCTTTTGGTATCCACACTATGGACATGTGTAATATTACGCTCGAGATTCATTAAGAATAAACCATTGACCATCGGAGCATGACCATAAAACATATCTCTCATATAAATCGAACAACCATTATTCTCAGACTTAAATGAGTAGCTATCTCGTATCAAACAAGATCCAGATACAATGTTCATGCTCAAACTTGGCACCAAATAACAATTATTGAGGTTCAAAACTAATCCCGTAGGTAAATGTAGAGGTAGCGTGCCGACGGCGATCACATCGACTCTGGAACCATTCCCGACGCGCATCGTCACCTCGTCCTTCGCCAGTCTCCGCTTATTCCGCAGCTCCTACTATGAGTTACAAATATGAGCAACGGCACCGGTATCAAATACCCAGGAGTTACTACGAGTAGTGGTAAGGTACACATCAATTACATGTATATCAAATATACCTTTGGTGTTGCCGGCCTTCTTATCCGCTAAGTATTTGGGGCAGTTCCGCTTCCAGTGACCCTTCCCCTTGCAATAAAAGCACTCAGTCTCAGGCTTGGGTCCATTCTTTGACTTCTTCCCGGTAACTGGCTTACCGGGCGCGGCAACATCCTTGCCATCCTTCTTGAAGTTCTTCTTGCCCTTGCCCTTCTTGAACTTAGTGGTCTTATTGACCATCAACACTTGATGTTCTTTCTTGATTTCAGCCTCTGCTGACTTCAACATAGAGAACACTTCAGGAATGGTCTTTTCCATCCCCTGCATGTTGTAGTTCATCACGAAGCTCTTGTAGCTTGGTGGGAGCGACTGGAGGATTCTGTCAATGACCGCCTCATCTGGGAGGTTAATATTCAGCTGGGTCATACGGTTGTGCAACCCAGACATCTTGAGTATGTGCTCACTGACAGAACTATTTTCCTCCATCTTACAACTGTAGAACTTGTCGGAGACATCATATCTCTTGACCCGGGCGTGAGCTTGAAAAACTAGTCTCAGCTCCTCGAACATCTCATATGCTCCGTGATGCTCAAAACGCTTTTGGAGCCCCGGTTCTAAGCTGTAAAGCATGCCACACTGAACGAGGGAGTAATCATCAGCACGAGTTTGCCAAGCATTCATAATGTCTTGGTTCTCTGGGACGGGAGCGTCACCTAGCGGTCCTTCTAGGACATATTGTTTCCTGGCAGCTATGAGGATGATCCTCAGGTTCCGGACCCAGTCCGTATAGTTGCTGCCATCATCTTTCAGCTTGGTTTTCTCTAGGAACGCGTTGAAGTTCATGTTGACATGAGCGTTGGCCATTTGATCTACAAGACATATTTGCAAAGGTTTTAGACTAAGTTCATGGTAATTAAGTTCTAATCAAATTATGAACTCCCACTCAGATTAGACATCCCTTTAGTCATCTAAGTGTTTACACGATCCGAGTCGACTAGCCCGTGTCCGATCATCACGTGAGACGGACTAGTCATCGTCGGTGAACATCTTCATGTTGATTGTATCTTCCATACGACTCGTGTTCGACCTTTCGGTCTCCGTGTTCCGAGGCCATGTCTGCACATGCTAGGCTCGTCAAGTTAACCCTAAGTGTTTTTGCTGTGTAAAACTGTCTTACACCCGTTGTATGTGAACGTAAGAATCCATCACACCCGATCATCACGTGGTGCTTAGAAGCGACGAACTTTAGCAACGGTGCACAGTTAGGGGAGAACACTTCTTGAAATTTTTGTAAGGGATCATCTTATTTACTACCGTCGTCCTAAGTAAACAAGATGCATAAACATAATAAACATCACATGCAATTATATAGTTGTGACATGATATGGCCAATATCATATAGCTCCATTGATCTCCATCTTCGGGGCTCCATGATCATCTTGTCACTGGCTTGACACCATGATCTCCATCATCGTGTCTTCATGAAGTTGTCACGCCAACGACTACTTCTACTTCTATGGCTAACACGTTTAGCAATAAAGTAAAGTAAGTTACATGGCGTTCTTCAATGACACGCAGGTCATACAAAAAATAAAGACAACTCCTATGGCTCCTGCCGGTTTTCATACTCATCGACATGCAAGTCTTGATTCCTATTACAAAGAACATGATCTCATACATCATAATTCATCATTCATCACAACTTCTGGCCATATCACATCACATGATCAATTGCTGCAAAAACAAGTTAGACGTCCTCTAATTGTTGTTGCATCTTTTACGTGGCTGCAATTGGGTTCTAGCAAGAACGTTTTCTTACCTATGAATAACCACAACGTGATTTTGTCAACTTCTATTTACCCTTCATAAGGGCCCTTTTCATCGAATCCGCTCCAACTAAAGTGGGAGAGACAGACACCCGCCAGCCACCTTATGCAACTAGTGCATGTCAGTCGGTGGAACCGGTCTCACGTAAGCGTACGTGTAAGGTTGGTCTGGGCCGCTTCATCCCACAATACCGCTGAAGCAAGAAAAGACTAGTAGAGGCAAGCAAGTTGACAAGATCCACGCCCACAACAAAATTGTGTTCTACTCGTGCAAAGAGAACTACGCATAGACCTAGCTCATGATGCCACTGTTGGGGAACGTTGCAGAAAATTAAAAATTTTCCTACGGTTTCACCAAGATCCATCTATGAGTTCATCTAAGCAACGAGTCAAGGGAGTGAGTTTGCATCTACATACCACTTGTAGATCACGAGCGGAAGCTTGCAAGGTGATGGTGATGATGGAGTCGTACTCGACGTGATTCAGATCACCGATGTCCAAGTGCTGAACGGACAGCACCTCCGCGTTCAACACACGTACGGGACGGGAGACGTCTCCTCCTTCTTGATCCAGCAAGGGGAAGGAGAGATTGAGGAAGATGGCTCCAGCAGCAGCACGACAGCGTGATGATGGTGGAGCGACAGTTCTCCGACAGAGCTTCGCCAAGCACACGCGGAGGAGGAGAGGTGTTGGGGAGGGGAGGGGCTGCGCCTTCAATTGTGTGTATTGCAGCCCTCCCCTCGCCCCTCTATTTATAGGGGGGAGGGGAAAGGGGGCCAGCCCCTCTAGATGGGAATCTAGAGGGGGGCGGCGGCCAAGGGGAGGGGGGCTTGCCCCCCAAGCAAGGGGGCGCCCCCTCTAGGGTCCCCCCCCCAACCCTAGGCGCAAGGGCCCAAGGAGGGGGGCGCACCCAGCCCACTAGGGGCTGGCTCCTGCCCCACGCAGCCCATGTGGTCCCCCGGGAGGGGTGGCCCCTCCCGGTGGACCTCCGGAACCCTTCCGGTGGCCCCGGTACAATACCGGTATGCCCCCGAAACTTTCCGGTGTCCGTTTGACAACTTCCCATATATAAAACTTCACCTCCGGACCATTCCGGAACTCCTCGTGACGTCCGTGATCTCATCCGGGACTCCGAACAACATTCGGTAGTCACATACTAGTCTTCCTAATAACCCTAGCATCACCGAACCTTAAGTGTGTAGACCCTACGGGTTCGGGAGACATGCAGACATGACCAAGACCACTCTCCGGTCAATTACCAACAGCGGGGTCATGATACCCATGTTGGCTCCCACATGCTCCTCGATGATTTCATCGGTTGAACCACGATGTCGAGGATTCGATCAAACCCTGTATACAATTCCCTTTGTCAATCGGTACGTTACTTGCCCGAGACTCGATCGTCGGTATCCCAATACCTTGTTCAGTCTTGTTACCGGCAAGTCACTTTACTCGTACCGTAATGCATGATCCCGTGGCCAACACCTTGGTCACCTTGAGCTCATTATGATGATGCATTACCGAGTGGGCCCAGAGATACCTCTCCGTCATACGGAGTGACAAATCCCAGTCTCGATCCGTGTCAATCCAACAGACACTTTCGGAGATACCTGTAGTGCACCTTTATAATCACCCAGTTACGTTGTGACGTTTGGTACACCCAAAGCACTCTTACGGTATCCGGGAGTTACACGATCTCATGGTCTAAGGAAGAGATACTTGACATTGGCAAAGCTCTAGCAAACGAACTACACGATCTTTGTGCTATGCTTAGGATTGGGTCTTGTCCATCACATCATTCTCCTAATGATGTGATCCCGTTATTAACGACATCCAATGTCCATAGCCAGGAAACCATGACTATCTGTTGATCACAACGAGCTAGTCAACTAGAGGCTCACTAGGGACATATTGTGGTCTATGTGTTCACACGTGTATTACGATTTCCGGATAATACAGTTATAGCATGAACAAAAGACAATTATCATGAACAATGAAATATAATAATACTTTTATTATTGCCTCTAGGGCATATTTCCAACATCAAGATCTATAGAGATAGATCAAGATGCTTAATAGGAATTTCACAAAGCACATACCTTGACAAAGTTTTGAAGAAGTTCAAAATGGATCTGTCAAAGAAACGGTTCTTGCCTGTGTTGCAAGGTGTGAAATTGAGTCGGACTCAATGCCCGACCATTGCAGAAGATAGAGAGAAAATAAAAGTCATTCCCTATGCCTCAGCCATAGGTTCTGTCATGTATGCTATGTTGTGTACCAGACCTGATGTGTGCCTTGCCATAAGCCTGGCAGGGAGGTACCAAAGTAATCCAGGAGTGGATCACTGGATAGTGGTCAAGAACATCCTGAAGTACCTGAAAAGGACCAATGATATGTTTCTCGTTTATGGAGGTGACAAAGAGCTCGTCGTAAATGGTTACGTCGATCCTAGTTTTGACACTGGTCTGGATGACTCTAAGTCACAAACCGGATACATATTTATTTTTAATGGTGGAGCTGTCAGTTGGTGCAGTTCCAAGCAAAGCGTCGTGGCGGGATCTACGTGTGAAGCGAAGTACATAGCTGCTTCGGAAGCAACAAATGAAGGAGTCTGGATGAAAGAGTTCATATCCAATCTAGGTGTAATAACTAGTCCATCGGGTCCAATGAAAATCTATTGTGACAACACTGGAGCAATTGCCTTAGCGAAGGAATCCAGATTTCACAAAAGAACCAAAGACATCAAGAGACGCTTCAACTCCATCTGTGATCAAGTCAAGGAGGGAGACATAGAGATTTGCAAAATACATATGGATCTGAATGTAGCAGACCCGTTGACTAAGCCTCTTCCACGAGCAAAACATGATCAGCACCAAGACTCCATGGGTGTTAGAAACATTACAATGTAATCTAGATTATTGACTCTAGTGCAAGTGGGAGACTTAAGGAAATATGCCCTAGAGGCAATAATAAAGTTGTTATTTTATATTTCCTTATTCATGATAAATGTTTATTATTCATAGAATTGTATTGATCGGAAACCTAAATACATGTGTGAATACATAGACAAACACTGTGTCCCTAGTGAGCCTCTACTTGACTAGCTCGTTGATCAAAGATGGTTAAGGTTTCCTAACCATGGACATGAGTTGTTATTTGATAACGGGATCACATCATTAGGAGAATGATGTGATGGACAAGAGCCATCTGTTAGCTTAGCATATTGATCGTTCAGTTTTATTGTTATTGCTTTCTTCATGTCAAATACATATTCCTTCGACTATGAGACTATGCAACTCCCGGATACCGAAGGAATGCCTTGTGTGCTATCAAATGTCACAACGTAACTGGGTGATTATAAAGATGCTCTACAGGTATCTCCGAAGGTGTTTGTTGAGTTGGCATAGATCGAGTTTAGGATTTGTCACTTCGAGTATCGGAGAGGTATCTCTGGGCCCTCTCAGTAATACACATCATAAGAAGCCTTGCAAGCAAAGTGACTAATGAGTTAGTTGCAGGATGACGTATTACGGAACAAGTAAAGAGACTTGTCGGTAACGAGATTGAACTAGGTATGAAGATACCGACGATCGAATCTCGGGCAAGTAACATACTGATGGACAAAGGGAATCACGTATGTTGTCATAACGGTTCGACCGATAAAGATCTTCGTAGAATATGTGGGACCCAATATGAGCATCCAGGTTCCGCTATTGGTTATTAACCGGAGAGGTGTCTCGGTCATGTCTACATAGTTCTCAAACCCGTAGGGTCCGCACACTTAACGTTTCTTGACGATATAGTATTATATGAGTTATGTGATTTGGTGACCGAATGTTGTTCGGAGTCCCAGATGTGATCACGGACATGACGAGGAGTCTCAAAATGGTCAAGAGGTAAAGATTGATATATAGGGCGATGGTATTCGGACACCGGAAGTGTTCCGGAGTGTATCATGTATTTATCGGAGTGCCGGAGGGGTTACCGGAACCCCCGGGGGAACATATGGGCCACATGGGCCATGGTAGGGGAGCACACCAGCCCACAAGGGGTGGCGCGCCCCCCTTATGGCAGGAGGCCGAATTGGAGAAGGAGAAGAGGGGGTTCGTCCCCCCTTCCTTCTCTTCTTCCCTCTTCCCTTTTTCCTTCCGGCAATTATGGCAGGGGGAAGGCCGAATTGGGGAAGACCCGAGTAGGTTCGGACTACTTGGGGCACACCCCTTGGCTGCTCCTACCTCCCTCCACCTATATATATGAGGGGGCGCCTAGCACAAGAAACATCAATTGTTAGCCGTGTGCGGCGCCCTCCTCCACGGTTCACATCCTCGGTCATATTTTCGTAGTGCTTAGGCGAAGCCCTGCAAGGATCACTTCACCATCACCGTCACCATGACGTCGTGTTGACGGAAATCATCTACTACCTCGACATCTTGCTGGATCAAGAAGGCGAGGGACTTCACCGAGCTGAACGTGTGCAGAACTCGAAGGTGCCGTACGTTCGGTACATGATCGGTGGATCGCAAAGAAAGTTCGACTACATCAACCGCATTGTGAAATGCTTTCGCTTACGGTCTATAAGGGTACGTAGACACACTTTCCCCCTCGTTGCTATGCATCTCCTAGATAGATCTTGCGTGAGCATAGGATTTTTTTTTTGAAATTGCATGCTATGTCCCCAATAACTAGATGGTGTATTGTTGTTGCTGCATCACTAGCCACTGCGATATGGAGGTAGTTCCAAGTAGCGGCTAGCTTGGCCACCATCGGACGATCCGCAAAAATCTCATTGTTGGCTATCTCTTTATCAACCACCATCAGGTTCTGCACGGGGGTGGTAGAGTCGTGCCTGCAGCGGACACTTTTGGCGCAGCTGGGGTGGCAGCACCCGCACCATCGATACCGGTCATAACCACTTGCTCTCAGCTTGCCAGACATGTGAGGTCGGCGTTGGAGGGGTTGTTGATCTGTTGGTTTTGATTATGTTGGATGGAGGCAATCAAATGACTCTGCTTCTCCATGATGCCGTCACGCTCAAGCTGCGAGCGAAGGTGGATGAGCTGCATCTTCTTCCGCTCCACCTCCAATTTCTTGGAGTTGTCATCTGCGTTGGTGACCATCATGCAGAGGACCTCGGGATTGGCTGAGACAATGTCAAAGTCGAACTCGTCTTCCTCGGTGTTGCGGTTCTTGTTACTGCTGCAACCAACTTCGTTTTATGTGTCCACCATGTAGACATCATCAGATTGGTTGCCATGGTCGCCTCCGGGCAATTGCTGGAGCTCTCGTCCTCGTTGGACACTTCCTCTTACAAGATCGTGTGATGGACTCCACGGTGGCGATGAAGTGGGAGGTGGGTGGGTAAAAGAAGATTGTTCGTCCTCGACTTGACAGGGTGCCGGATCGCGAAGCTGGGATTAACCGCGTTGGCCGATGACGAACTCCATGTTCTCAAAGATGAGAACTTGGCCCTCGGAGAGAGGAGGAACGGGGCCAACCCATCCCGACAAGTCTACAATGAAGGTGAGGGACCCGAGTACGAAGATCTAGGCCAACGTGCAAAAGTCATGGTTGAATGCAGATCACATCTAGACCCTAGCTCCAACAAGCACAACACCTGCCTAATGCGTCATTGTCGGTGTGAAATGCGGCAGACCTTCCAACAGGGTGTTGCGTGTAGCCGGGGGGACAAAGCTTACACATGTTCAGGTGGTAGAGGCAAAACACTACTTCTTGCTTGTGTTTATTGATTGATGGAGGTGTACAAAGTACAATGATGATCCTAGGTGTAGGTGTATCAAGAGGTGGTGATTAAAATGGGCGATGCCTCTCTTATAAAAGAGGATGATGCTTAAGGTTACATGGAAAACCTAGTGGGCTAAGGTGGTTTGTGGAGGAGAGCTTATCCCCAATGCCTTTAGCGCCCGATAGTTGCTCACGTGCGGCTAAGTGGCCGCGGCCCAATAGCACTCAATCGCTCAGTCGCCAAACCTTGTCGCTCGCTAGCCCATTATTTTGTCGCCCACATCGTTTGCTCGGGTCGCTTGCTAACTGTTTTTTTTAATGAAATTAGAAAATGTTCATGAATTTACAAAAAGGTTCATAAATTCTTAAAGGTGTTCACTAATTCGAAACAATGTTTGCAAGTTTAAAAAAGTGCACGAATTTGAAAAACAAGTTGAGGATTTGAAAAAAGTTCATGCATTCAAAAGAAGTTCACAAATTTGGAAAAAAACTTTGTGAAATTGAAAGGTTCTCGGATAAAAAATAATCATTAATATGTGAAAAGTTCACGGCTTTCAAAATATTCCCGAATTTGAAAAAAATGGGTTCTGGAGATTTGATTTTTTTTGTGGATTTAGAAGAAGTTTGGGAATTTTAAAAAGTTTGCGGGTTTCAAAAAATTTCACAAATCTGTAAAAAGATTGTGGGTTCCGTAAATTTGGAAAAGGTTCATGGAATTCAAAATATATGAATTTTAAAAAGTTCACGAAATTCAAAGAAGTTCATGAATTGGAAAAAGGTTCATAGATTTCCAAAATGTAAACAAATTTGACAAGAGTTTGTGGGTTCTGCAGTTCAAATTAAGTTCATGGATTCAAAACTCACAAATTTCAGAATAATTTATGAATTTGAAAAAGTTCATCGATTTTGAAAGTGTTCATAAATTCAAAAAAGTTTATGAATTGTAGATTTTTTAATTTGAAAAATTTCATGAATTTGAAAAAGAAAAGAGAAAAATAATACAAAAAAATAAATAAGAAAAAAGAAAAAAGGAAACTGGACGAAACCCGTCCTAGAAAAAACCAAAGAAAACCGCCTAGAAAAGCCGGTGAGAAAAATAAAGGAACGATGTGAATTTGATTATTATGCGGACGAAAAAGTATTAAGCTACATGGCCTGCCCATTACAACAAAACTCGCTTCAGATACCGTGGGCACATGACATCATCACATAGCCTTTCACCCACCATGCCCGAGCTCGTTGGACATCCTAAGCTAGTGACTGGAGCATGCCGTTGCGCACTGTTTGAGATGAAGTTGTGCGCTCGTTTCCACCAGCTTTATCTTAGGGAAAAAAGAAAAAAAAGTCATGTCCATCTCAAAAAAACAAACATTTCCTCACCTCCATCTAAAAAAACCCACCCCATCTAAAAGAACAATGAAAACCTTTCTAAGAAACCTCACCTCCATCTAAAAAAAACTTTCCTCGCCTCATACAACCAGCGAGTGCCACATGGCATAGTCCACCGGTCACCTCCATCTTAAAAAAACAAAGAAAAACCTTTCTCAAAAAAGATCCTCACCTTCATCATTTAAAAAAAAACGGTTCTCACGTCATCCAACTGGTGAGCTCCACGTGGCATAGCCCACATGTCGCCCCTTCTTTCCCCTTGATGGGTTTAATTGTCCTTTTTTTCTCCTCGTTGTCATTCTTCCTTCTTCTTTCTCCTCTTGCTCCAACTGTGTCAACTCTAGTTGTCACTACCGGCCTGGGTTTTGACTCTCGGTTTGTGAAATTTTTCGCCCCAGACTGAAATGGCCGAATTTCGGCCATTTTTAAAAATTTCGGCCAAAATTTGATCAAAATATGACACAAATTTGATTTAAATTTGACCAAATTTGGACCAAAATCCATATTTTCGGCAGAAGATATTTTTCGCCCATGGCCGAGATGGCTGAAATTCAAAACACAGCTACCGGACGGCCAATTGGCTTTGTTATCAGCAACGAGGTTAGGTATTAGAGGCACACGTCGATCTACCGAGAATCAAACAATCACAGCTAGCAACGACAATCGAGATTTGTTAACAAGCATCAGACTTGGTGCAAGTGAAGTGTGAACCAACTCCAAATTGGATTACACAGGGAATTTGGATAATCCACTGCTTTATAACAAAATAATGTATAAGATGAGGAATTCGACCTCAAACCTTCAACTTATGAAATGTTCGAACAACAAACTTGGTACAAACATAAATCAAGAAAACAGATATGGGATGTAGATTTAGGCTGTAAGAAATAGTTGCCAGCTCTACAATACTTGCCCGGGCGTACTACTACACCATACTCCCTATCTAGACAAATCTAAGATAAGTAATTCGGCACGGAGGTAATATTACATAGTACTAGCAACATGCCGACCATGTAGCCTTAATTCAAACTACTAATAAAGGTTGGCTGATTCCACATAGAAAAGGTACAACAAAGAGTCAAGATGTTATCCCGAATTAAACAGATCCATCACCCAAACAGCATGGGAGACCATCATCAGGGATGAAGCTCTGTCTTGAGGAGCAGCACAAGCAGAGCGTGTTGCCCACCCAGCACGTTGTGATTTACTCCCAATATTCATTTTCCAAGAACGTACCTGCCAGCAAACTGCAACATCACATCGCAGCTTATGTACTCACGCCAGTTACAAGAGTAGTGTTTCTTATTCGGAAAAGAAAGGCAAATACAGGCCTAGTTTGGTAGCACCGTTTTTTCAAAACCACAGTACTCCAGAACTTACGCATTCCAACGCGCGGGCATACTTCGATTTCTCAAAACTGTCATTTTTAACAGTTTTGGTAATACCACCCAAGTGTTTGGCCAGCATTGTCTTGCCGTAATTTTGACCTACAGATACGCATGGATGACAACTAGACCTAACTCAGCTACACTTAACGAGCTACATGACTCGATTAATCAGCGTGTGCTAACAGCCGCTGGCTGCATGCATCCTCGCCATGCACGATGTCAACACATCCTCATCTACTCCCTCCGTTCCTAAATATTTGTCTTTCTAGACATTTCAAATGACTACTACATACGGTGTATGTAGACATATTTTAGAGTGTAGATTCACTCATTTTGCTCCGTATGTAGTCATTTGTTGAAATGCCTAGAAAGACAAGTATTTAGGAACGGAGGGAGTAGTAGATGGTAGGATCCGTAGCAGTCTAGAGCTATCTCTTGTATGTCTCTCCCTGCCTCCTGCACTTCTACAAAGGATGTGAAGGAAGTGTACCCTGCCTCCTGCATTTCTAGGAAGGATGTGAAGTATGTGTGCACGACCCGATGGTCGAGAGCTCCGGTGGGAAGAGGAAATCCAGCTAGCTGATCGCTGACCTGGAAAGTTACGTACCACACTACGCGCGCATGGAATTTGCTAATGCCTGATGGCCCTGATTGACCGGGTATCTCTCCTAGATAAACCAATCTACTTACTGATTGGATACCTCACTTGAAAAATTATGCTAATGGTTTTGCAGGTGACACGGCGGCCGGAAGAAGATGGATGGACTCGCTAGAAAAAATAGCAGGGGAGCCTCGCGTTTCTCGGTTTAGAAAAAAGAGGACTACAGCAGAAAAACCACGGTTTCAGGAATACTACGGTTTATAAAACTTCATTGTTTTTCTTGACACCAAATACCAAACGCATCAAAGTATTTAAAACTATGGTTTCTAAACAGAAAGGGATTCTCTGAAAACTCCAAAAATATGGTGCTGCCAAATGTAGTGAGTGATAAAACCATTTGTAGACTATAAATAACACTGCAGCACTGAACACTAAAAATGGTGATTACCTTAGTACCCTCTGAGATAAGCTTCCTTGATTCCATGCAGCCCTGCAGCCACTTCCTGCATGTTAGGGCGCTCGTTCGGGTATGGCTTGGTGCAGCGAAGCCCGATGTTTAGCACTGAGCTTACACAGTCCAGGTCATTTTCCTTCACGGCCACTAGAGTTTTTTCAGGAAACTCAGGCTGATCTTGAAGTACTTCAGGTTCAATAATTTCTGATATCCTGGCAGGAAAATTCATTTCAACAAATTTCACAATGTTTAGTCCATCTTTGAACATATCATCTGTCGGCCTCTTCCGTAAGAATATCTCAAATAGAACAATTCCAAAGCTGTAGACATCGCTAGCAGTCGAAATATGACCACCTGTTGCACATTCTGTAGTTCAAATGCAACAATAATGTAATTCCAGTGTTAGTATGAGCAGAAGTTACTCTCAGTTTAAATAATACAATACGAAAATATGAAAACTGGAATTACCTGGAGCAACATATCCAATAGTTCCATTTATCGCAATTGAAGAGGCTGAGTATGAATCATCGGATGATGATACCGTTGAATCAACTACAAACCTTGCAAGACCGAAATCTCCAACATGAGCTGTCATGTTGTCATCCAAAAGAATGTTGCTAGGCTTCATATCACAATGAACAATAGTTCCTTGGTTGTTATGGTGTAGGTACTCCAGTGCATCTGCTATATCCACAACAATGCTTAGCCTTTGAACTATTGTAATATGTATCAAATCTAAAGAGCTCTCATAGTCTTGAGTTGAGTACAGTAGTCCATGCAAGTCTCCTCGAGGCATGAACTCATACACTAGAGCTTTGAAATCATTTCCGTTAGAATCAATGCTTGAGCATGCGGTTAGTATAGGAACCAGATTACGATGCCGCACATTCCTTAAGACATTACATTCTGCAATGAAGCTATTTGGTGCTCCCCTTGTCTCCAGGTTGAAGACTTTTATGGCAACATAATTTCCATCTTGAAATAGTTTTCCTTGATACACAGTACCATATCTCCCTCTTCCAATTATGCTGGATGTTGAGAACCCGTCTGTTGCTCTAGCAATATCACTGAAAGAAACTTCGGGAAGATTTCTATCAAGTGATGGCGACGACATGGATTTTCTCTTATGTCTCCCCCTCCAGAACAATAAGAGAAGTATGACCATAGCAAGTGAGACCATGCAAGCTATTGGAATTAACACTTTGAGTACAGCAAACAGTTTGTGATTTCTTGAATTTGAAGGCATAACAGAACATGCCATTAAGTGTAACTGCAGAGCCCCACCACAAAGCCCATGATTTCCTTCGATCCGCAGAGCAGTTACATTCTTGAAGATTCCTTCTTTTGGGACCTCCCCCTCGAGATGGTTGAATGACAGATCTAGTTGCTCAAGATATTGTAGGTTGCCAAGAGACACTGGAATTGATCCAGTAATGTTATTGTGGGAAACACTAAGAACTTTTAGGCTACTTATTTTGCTTAATGAAGTGGGGATGCTTCCACTGAAAACATTCCAGTCCAACTTGATATCTTCCAAACTTGCACACTCACCCAGAGTGCTAGGAATATCTCCAGATAGACTATTTGAAGAGAGTTCTAGATTTCTGAGTTGTTTGGCATTACCAATGTCGTTAGGAAGTTGTCCATTGAAGTTGTTCAAAGATAAATAAATTTCCCTTAGTGTTGGAATTCTAAAGATCTCCTTTGGCACTAAACCATGAAGATTGTTGCTGGACATGTTCAGTATTTCAAGGTTTTGAAGATTTCCAAAGCTTGGTGGTATGTTGCCAACAAATTGGTTCGAGTCTAGAAGGAGATATGCCAATTGAGATAAATTGGAAAGGGAGGATGGAATAAACCCTGTAAAGATGTTGTCAGCTAAACCTAGTATTTGCAAATTTTTTAGAGCTCCTAACCATTGAGGAATGGTACCTGTAAATCGATTGCTATTCATTCCTAAAACAATCAGGTTCGGAAGGTTCGCTATGCCAGAAGGGAAACCTCCTTCCAATTGATTCCGCCCCAAATATAGATGTTGAAGCTGAATGGAAAGGTTGGATAATGCACTTGGTATGTGGCCTTGTAGATGATTCCCCTCTACCGAGAAGGCATTTAGCTTAGTACAATTGGTTAAGCTGTTCATAAACTCCCAATCTTGCTTGTTACGTGCTTGGAGTTTATTGAACTCAAGGTTTAACCATGTGAGTTCGGAAAGTTTGCCAATGGACCGAAGCACCGATCCTGTGAAATTATTTTTTGATATATCAAAAATGTGTATCTGGGATGCATTGATCAAAGAAGATGGGATTTTCCCATAAAAGAAGTTATCGGCTAATGCGAAGTTTTGGAGACTGGGTAGAGAGTTACCAAGATTGGATGGTACCTCACCACTTAAATGATTTGGACCAAGGTTAAGGGTAACAAGAGTAGAAAGGTTCAAGATGGCCTGTTGAAACATGCCTGTCAATTGATTGCTACCCACGTTCAGAATATGGAGCGCAGGTAACTTTGCAATCTCATTCGGGATGTTGCCCTCAATATTATTAAACGCAACGTTAAACTGGTTTAGCACTGTGATGTTGGCAAGAGAAGCAGGGATGGTTCCAGTCAGATTGTTAACTGAAAGTTGCAGCACTTGAAGGTAAGGAGGCAAGTCTGCAGGAATTCGTCCAACTAGTTGATTTCTATCCAGCCATAGAGCCTTGAGGTTGGAACAGTTTGCCAGACTAGGTATCCTCCCTTGCAGTGTGTTATTGCTCAGGTAGAGGTTTTGAAGGCGATGCAAATGACCAAGGGATGGAGGAATTGTCCCAGTTAACCCATTTGTCGGTAGGAGTAAATGTTTTAGGAATGTCAGATTTCCAAGTGAAGGAGAGATTTCACCAACTAAACCTCGATTTGTAAGGTTAAGAGAAGTGACACGGTATGGATTCTTCATTCTGCAATGAACACCTTCCCAATTGCAAAAGTGGGTACTGTCATTCCAGGACATCAAGGATTGCTTTGGATCGAGGGTAATTGCATTCTTGAATTCAAGCAGTGATAATTGGTCTGTCTCATTTCCATACAGGGAACCACAGATGATGACATGTCCATTGCAAACAATGAGCCCCAAGATAAACTGCATGATTGTAGTAATCTTCATGGCTGGCTAGCTGTCTTTGTTGAAGATCTTGGTTACATGCAAACAAAAAATAAGGGCATTTTTAGATAGCCAATAGTTGATGTTAGTGAAAAATCATTTGTCATGTCAAGTACTACCTAACCGATTATTCTTCAATCTCTACCTCAGGACTTGCCTACTGTCTTTCTGCAAGTAAGTAAAGAACAACATAAGTGAAATTACAGGCTTCCAGCCAACGCAAATTTACTACAATAACCATAGTCTTTTACTAATCTGATTAGATTTGAGATATCTGAATTTCCTACAGTCCTACAATCATGTGAAAGCTTTTGATTCACGAACCTTCTGCCTAAACTACTGAAGCAGATGCTAGAGAACTCAATCGCATATGGACCAATATGTTACGCGTATGGTCAATTCTGCAAATTATTACACAATGAATTATTATTTTCTAAATTTAGTCATGGATGACCTGTTATAAGGAGATACAAAACAGGCACCTTCTTCAGATCCATCCCAAATTGTGATCAGGATTGGTTATGTTTTTTTTTTTACTTCAGATATACTTTTTCGCCATCTGGGCATACAGTAATCATCATACTACAGGTAGGAGTGAGGAGATGTTAAAAAAGGTGGAAGGAGAAATACGACCCATAAAAAGTTGTTTGTGGGAATCATCCTTGTTGTCATTTAAATCAACTAACAAGCACCATGTAGCTCCTCGAATGAGCCACCTAAAACACTTGGATAAAATTCGATGGAACTCTAAAAACAAGATGGTTTACAAGACTCAAAAGTTACTAGAGACTAACGCACCTTGAGTTCATGTCCACCACCACCATCCTGCCATCGTTTGACGGTTGCACAAACATCCCCCAAAACAGCGTGATCATGTCATCTGAACTGCCATAGCTACAAGTAACTAGGAGCTGCTTGGTTACTCCTTCATTTATAGGCATGGCAATATCTACTTCAGGAAGAAGGTATCAAACTTTAGCCTTTTAACATATAATACTTTTTGAAAAACTAAATTATGCATTTCCCTACACAACTACCCACTAGTGACCAACGAACCCATTTCGTCGAAAGAAAAAGGAGAAAGTGACAGCATACACATATTGCTTGTCTCTGTTTACACGATGACATCAGGATATCCTTAATGAGGACGCTACGATTCTTGACACGAGGAACGACAGAGAGAGCGGCAGCAGGCCTGAATTCTCGACCAAGCTGCCGGCCGAGCAGGTGTGGACATAGTGCCAGTGTTGCTCAAGGCTCAAGGGTGACAGTGTGATTTGCAGCACCACATGTTCCCACCTTGGAGCCAGACAAAGCATGGACGCACTGCTTCACACATTCATGACTAGAAAATTCCATGCCAGGTTAGAATGCAAGTCTCTATCAGCAACCAAACCGAGAATATGATACCACCATCCGATCTGCTGACTATGGGACCAGCAGGGGCGATTTGTTACCTGAACAATCTCTCACGCTGAAGGTAAATCGGTAAAGGAAAACAAAGCAGAAGGTCGTCCATTCCTTGCCTCTCCCTCACCTTGCGGTGCTTTCCCACCGGCGGCGCGGACCAGAGCGCCGAGCCCAAGCGCGGACTGAAATCGAGAAGATGGCCCGAATTTGTGCTGCCCCTCCTCCTCCGTGAGAGCACCACCTTCTCCCTCGCCGCCCCCGCGACGCCCCCTGCAGACCGCCGCCATGCTCGTACGGGATACGGCGCGAGTGAGATCACGGACGTGGGGATGGATTCCGTGCGCAGTGCAGTGGCCGGAGGAGGCCAGCAACGACGGCGGCGGAGAGGGAGGGGAAATGAAACGAGGCCAGCCCGTCGGACTGACATGCCGTGTTTCAGAATTGGACCCCACATGTCAAAGGCTACATATTCGGATATTCCCTTCCCTTGTCACCATAGCGCTTGAAACCGAAATCTTCGAGCTAAAATTATTTGAATTGAAATCCTGGATGGATATACTACGGGAGAGAGGAAACTTTTATTTCGAGGGATAGGATTTTTATTTCAGTTCAATAGGGTTACAATTAGCTATAACAAGATCTTGAACAAAATCTGCACCTCTACGCAACCAACAACGGTGCTTCGAGCTGTCCATGCATAATTCGCAAGACAATGAACTATCCTATTTTGCGACCTAGCAATCTTACTCTGTTTGAACTTCCGTTCTTTCATAGAATATTTGATTTCCTTGACTAAGTTACCAACAACAGATTTGGTGAGTGAATCATCCATGAGCAACTCATGGAGTTTGAAAAACCACGAGCAGCTATTCTTTTCCCACACTGACCAGCCAACTTTTAATCCACGCATAACTTTTGAATATCTCGTTGAACTTTTCTAAACTAGCAATATTAGACACCAAAGGTCTTAATATCAAGAGAGAAAAAAGCTAGTAAACAGATAGACAACTCGATGTAAAACGATCAGTACAAAATAAAATTACATTGAAAAGCATACTGGTCTTATTATTTCTCTGCTTGTACGCCGTTCGCATGAGATTGAAAATTACACAGAATCAACAGTAAAGAAAAGCGACACTTGCAAATGTCATCTCCATATCAGGTTAAGCTATATTTTCAAAATATGCAATGTCGATACTACTACTTAAACTACTACATCATCGTCGTTTAGTCCTCGTCCGAGCCTCACAGCTTGTTGATGTAGGCAAAGTCGTCCTCCTCCTCCTGAGAGCGATGAGTGACGCCCACGAGTTGTTGATGCTCCTCCTTGTCGCTAGTTGTGGGCCCGAAGTGCTCACTGTAGGAGTATTTTTCAGCAGATGCCTCGATATGATACCCGACCAAACGAGTAAATCGAATGGTAACATGGACAGAGTTCTACCTAATCCCCTACTCTTGCTTGTGTATATTGATTGCACAAGGGTTAAAAAGATCGAGGGATTGAGCAAAGCTCTAGGTTATGTTGTTCATCAATTCGACTAGCTAATCTCGGCTTATATAGGTACCGGGGTCTAGGGTTACAGGATCTAAGTCGGTAAGGGGGAGTCCCTTCGTGCGCCAGTTGTCTTGTCTTGTACACCGAGACTTTTGGTCCCATCTCGTAGTAGGGCCATGGGTCGGGTTGGTTGGCCCATGGCATAACCAACATGGGGGCACTAGACATCACGGAGATAATTATATGCGGATGAGCTATTAAAGTGATATACATACAGATCTATAATAGATTTGAGGATTACAATGAGATAGATGAGAGAGTCGATGAGGATGGCGTGGCTAGCAATGAAGGTGATGCATCTTGATGTCGATGCCTATGTGATAAAAGCAATTGCAAAGGTGGATGTCCTTTTGCTTATTCCCCCTACGGATATATATTTAGTGGAGGTCTATCTATTCATCGTATCACCTGCCCTTCTAGATCCTCCAAACGATGTTTGGTTTTCTTCTCTGGTGCTCCTCTCCATGAAAGGTTCATATGACATCAAATCAACACGGTATTCAACAAAAGTAAGAATTTTTCAAAGAATGCCTCAAATCTCCTAATTGTAGAGGTCTGGTGAAATCAGACAAAAATGAACAAGTGGACATGGTTAAATGCAAAAATCCTAAGTCCACGGTGCAAAGACACTAAGTAAAATACGATGCAAAATGTATCCATCATCCTTCACATCACCGTGGCGGCTCCCCTAAAGTGTTGGTGGTTCCCTTCCTTATGTCTCATAGCCCGCCTCCTGTAGCATAGGGCGCTACCCCCTTGCAACATTGTGATGAGCATGTGATCAGTCCTTCACAACACCACAATAACTCCCCTAAATCACTCATGGTTTCCTTGCACTGGCTACAGAACGAGCCTTGCAACATCAAATGCGACCCCTTGCAATCCCGACAGAGAGCAGTGGTTAGTCCTACAGCAACAACCCTGCCCCCTCCCGAAGCCTACAATAGAGGGCATGAGGCAAGTGTTCCAACAATAGGTTGTCCTCACGGGGGTTGGGGGGGTGGCAAATGGAAGTAGTAGCTTGCACAATGGCGTTGTTGACTTGCAGAGCTGCAAAAGCGCTCCACTTGCCATTGTTGTCTTGATATGGAGGCAGGGAGGAGGGGAGGGGGCGAGGGGGAGAGGATCTACACAGGCGATGCAAGAGTGCAAAGAAAACAAAAAGGATGGGGAGAGTTTTAGAGAAAAGACAAAGAGCAGTGCTATGCAGCCGACGATTTCGCAGCCGATGCATGCACGACACTAGCTTATCAGCGTTTGATTAAATTCCTGTCTAAATAAGGACCGTGAGATCCTACTATCGTGCACATGTCGTCTAGAAATCATCGTGTGTGAAGCTATTCCGAAAGACAAACGGAGACGCTTCACAAGCCCAATGGAGACACGTGGCAGCCGATCGAGGTGACCGACACGGTACATGGGACAGTCGGTCTATTTTGATCATTTTTCTTTACCTTTCGACGTCTTTATGTTTCGGGGCAGAACTTGACATTTTTGTGAACAGAAAAATAGAAAATGGTGTTGGAAAAAGAAAGGAAAATTGAAAATGGGCCCGCACAAGCGTCATTAGCCAGGGCGAGCGCGTGACTCACGCGGTGACGCGTCGGCCCCTTCCAATTATTATATTCCAACAATAAAATTCTAGCCGTTGCAATTGGCAAAGCTCTCAAATCCGCCCCGGCTCCAACGTCTCCTCCACATTTCGAATCCCCTCCGCCTCCGCTTGAGCTGCGTTTTACACACACAGAGGCGTAGCGTCATCATCTCGATTCCACCTCGCCCCGCCCACCCAACCAGCCCACACGCGCAGGCATGGCGACGACGGCGGCGGCGGCGGAGGAAGTGGAGGCGGGGGCGGGGTCTCCGATCGCGGCGTTCGCGGTGGCCAAGGGCGGCGTCGTGCTGAAGCACATCTTCCTCAACGGGCCGCCGACGGAGGCTGCGCGGCGCGGCGCGGATGCGGATCGGGCGGAGGATCCGCCGGTACTGTTTGGGCGGCATCCCGACTGCCACGTCCTCATCGACCACCCCAGCGTCAGCCGCCGCCACCTCGAGGTCCGCTGCAAGCGGCGCCAGCGCCGGATCACCGTCACCGACCTCTCCTCCGGTACCCAGATCACGCTTTCCTCCGCGCAACCCTCTCCGTCTCCCCACTCTCCGCGTGCGCGCGTGCCCTTCGCGATCTCCGCGCGTGCTCGGGTTTACGCGAATTCTAGGGTTTTGTTAGGGTGGATCGATTCGTGCAGACTGATCTATTTGGGGACTTTTCTGGGGGATTTATGTCATCGATTCACTTGGATTTGCTCCCGATAGGCTCGATATTGTCAGGATTAGCCCCACCTTATCATATTCATGAGGGCCTGCGATGATAGCGAATATGCTTGCAATTTCGATCGAAATTATGCAAAAATTACATACAATTGATCCATGGTTGTGCTTTGATTGACCCAGTGCATGGGACCTGGATCTCGGGCCAAAGGATCCCACCAAACACGCTGGTGGAGCTGGTGGCTGGTGATACACTACAGCTCGGGGCCTCGAAGAGGGAGTACCGACTTCACTGGCTTTCCCTGCGCGAGGCATTTGAGATGGATGATCTGCTTCCACCACTTGTTGAGGAGGACAAGGAGGAGATCCATACTCATCAGGTCGATAATTCTCTTTTATACCGGTACAAAATCTGTATGTATTTTGGCTGTGTTGCTTGCAGTCTAAGCGTTTGATGAAATTAACAGGAAGCACAGGATCAGTTGGTGCCTGGGCAGAGGGAGCCAATGGACACAAGAACTCATCAGGTTTGACCCCAACAAGCTAATACTGAAAACCTTTGATGAAACTTGAGATGCATTTCATGCCCTTGGTTTTGGTATGGGTACCAATGGATGGTGTCCCTTTAGCTCAGCTTATTTGCATATCAAACAATGAGATTGCATCCCAACAAGCTAATACTGAAATTGCCGCTGTTGTGCCAAATCTTATAATGCATTATTTAAGATGTTTAGTAGATTGGTTAATTTAGGCAACATCTACAATGATCGATATTCCGTTATTTTCTAGTTCACCCGTTTTAGTGTATGTTTTTAGAGTTTATTTATTTATTTTATAATCCATTTATGTGTAACCACTTTCAGAAATGAATTACATTTGAAATCAGGATCCAGCTTTGTAACTGAATACTTCAGCAATTGAATAATGTTATGTTCCTTGTTACTTGAAGCATGAAGTTGCTTACAGTTATCAAGTTTTGATGTGCCCTGTCTTTCTGTAATTCTGCCTAGTGCCCAGGTTTATTATAAGCTTCCAATGCTTCCAGTGGTAATGTAAAGATGCTTTAAAAATTATGACTATCAAGGAACTTTTTATCTTTCATTAATCATCGTGTAGTAAGTTCTAATAAAAGCTGACACTGAACCATCCTGAATGCTTTGGACACCTGCGCAGATTAGTTAATCCCATGTACATAGTTGAATGTCTTCACCGGTGACTCCTGGTTATCATGTTTTGATGTGCCTCGTCTTTTTGGAATTCTGCCTAGTGTGTAGGTTTATTAAGGTTCCATTCCTTCCAGTGTTAATGTAAAGATGCTTAAAAATTATGACTGTTAAGGAACTTTCTGTGTGTCGTCTTCCTGGAATTCTACCTAGTACGAAGTTTTAGTATCGTCAAGTCCTAATGAAAGTTGATACTGAACCAACCTGAATGCATTGAACACCTGCGCAAATTAGTTAATCCCATGTAGTTGGATTTCCCCGCTGATTTCATTCTTTTTATTGCTCAGTTTGCTAAATGATTTTCTTGTGGCTAATGTACTCATGGGATATATGGTACTCAGCTTACACTAGAAATTTTCTGCAAGATTGAACTTGTTTGTCTGCCGATTTCATTCTTTTTGATTGCTTAGTTTGCTAAATGATTTTCTTGTGGCTGGTGTACTCATGGGATATATGGTACTCAGCTAACACTAAGAAATTTTGTGCCAGATTGAACTGCTTTGTCTGCCGGTCTGGATTTATATGCCACGCGTTTGATAGAACTGAACACAACTAATAATTTATCAACTATGTACATCAAACTAATATTCATCTAGAATAACACGAATACATGCTTTAATTTTCTTGGTCAGCAATACTTGTTGTTTCCCTGATATTTATCATAAATTTGTTTTGATATGAACTGCATGATGATAATATCTACTCACTTCAGATTTTGCAACCACTTTCGATATACCGATTTGCTTACAGCATTGTTTAGACTTATATCTAGATTATATATTCTCCAATATTTCTGTGTGTTTGTGTTTTTTTCTTTGAGGATGCTACATGTTTGCGTGAGTGCTACTGCTTGATTTTTTCCCCCTTAACTTTTACTGATCTTCACATCTTTTAACTTTTGGTACTTATCTGCAATGCTAACTGTCTAATATAATGCACAGGAGACAAAACATCAAGTGGTATCAGAACAAACTGAATGCTGGGCTAAAGTGATCTCCTCGGCACCACCATTGCCTGAGTCTTCACTCTCACATTTTCATGACAACAGAGCGGGAGCGATAGGGGGGACGATTGTTAGTGAGAATTCAATTACAGAATCTGTTGGCTCTTCAATAATACAGGCAGCTGGAAAACCAGTCCAATCAGACAAACAGAAAGCATCAGACACCATGTCCCGAAGGGCCAAGTTGAAGTCAGTGAAGTCTCTTCACATTGACACAGGAAGGAGAAGCAGGACTTTGAGCTACAGCTATAAGAACGAAGAAGCCCAAAATGAGAATCGTGTATGTTCTCAAAATTGCAAGGGAGAATGTGCAGCCTGCATGGTTTTGTTTGATAATTTTGATGTCAAAGCTGGAGAGAAGGAAAGGATGGTTGCACCAGAAAAGGTCCACATGAACCCCCATGTCATGGACAGCAGTACCATGGAGAGGAATCAAGAAGTGCCAAACCCTTTGAATTTGGAGCGTTCGGATGAAGAGAAGTCCATACTGAATTTTGCTAAGGAGACAGAGCAGCATGACATTATCTCTGAAAATTCTATCCCACAAGATTCATTTGATGCAAAACCACAGATGGGACCAGAGTCGCCATGTGCTGTTTCCCCTTCGGTTTCCAAATACGGAACCTTTGCAAATCAAATCTCACAGCTGGATTCTACTATACATATGGAATCCTATGAGGCCATGCCAGAAAATCATTTCACGCATGACATGATTGATGGAAATACGAATAGCCACCAAGAGATGAAGCATGATGGTTTGTCCCATCATAAATTGGATGGAGTTCTGTCAAACAAGGAGAAAATGGCCCAAAATAAGATTGTTGTGGAGGACTGTCAGCTTGAAGGCATAATTTTTGGGAGTATATTTGACAACTTGGATATAGAAGCAACTGAAGAAAAAGAAGAGATCAGTCTACTGGACAAGGAGAATACCACCCCTTATGCCTCGAGCAACATAACATTTGAGAGGAGTCAGATAATGTTGAAGCCTACCAGTTCCCAAGAGTTGATGGATTCCATTTCCCCTCTGAATTTGGAACACTTTTCAGAGGGTGAAAACTCCGTGTTGAACATTGTAAAGAAGATGAAGTCAAATGAACTTACATCTGAAAATCTTATTCCGTTAATGTCAGTTAAAAGAGAATTTATGCTCATGCCGGATGAAGATTTCAAAAATGACATCATTCCAGACAAGGAAAACTCAGTACCGCCTGGAAAGTACAATGCTGCTATCTCCCCTGCGGAACAAGGAAACCTTTTTCTTGATGAGAATGTGGCACCTGCCTCCATGGATCTCAAGCCCATTGCTGGGAAGGTTCTTGGCTCAAGGATGGACAGTTCGGTGTCAGCAGAGTTCACTTCAAACAGGAGCATCCATCAAAGGGAATGCAGTGAACTTTCATCAGAATATGATGCTACCTCCCCTGTGAGGCAACAAAACATCTTTCCAGACAAGGAAAATGTGACACCTCCCTCCAGAGTTCTCAAGTCCATTGGTAGGAAGGTTCTTGGCTCAAGGATGGATAATTCAGTGTCGGCCGGATACACGCCAAACAGGAGCATCAGTAAACGGGAATGCAATGATCTATCATCAAAGTCCAAACGTTTCCACACAGTAGATGCTGAAGCTTTCTATTCAGATAAGGAGAATCTGACACCTATATCTACAGGAGGTATGAAAGCGAGAAGTTGTCTTCCAAAGAACCTGTTCCCAGTGGATGCAGACCAAGATCAGGAGGCATTCTGCTCCGACAAGGAGAACTCTACGCCTATATCTACAGGAGGTATGAAAGCGAGAAGTTGTCTTCCGAAGAACCTGTTCCCAGTGGATGCAGACCAAGATCAGGAGGCATTCTGCTCCGACAAGGAGAACTCTACACCAGTATCTTGTGTAGCTCTGAAAACAAGGGATGTGTCTGAAAACCGTGCACGAATTGAAAGTGCAATCACAAAGAAAAGGGTGGTGGTAGATAGGCTCCCTTTCCAGACTCTTCTGTCAAATTCTCCCTTGAGACCAACTAGCTCATTTGATTGTACCCAGGCTGATGCTAGTGAAGCTAATCTCTCAATCAGGTTGGAAGATGAACTGAACAGCCTTCCAGTAAGTAACCCTAAAGCTTTGATTTTGAATTTCCATTTTGTATATCTTTGCTTTTGACATGGATGTTAAAATTGAGACCATTTTTTCTTGTGAACAGCACAAAAACCACGAATCGAATAGGGTTGGAGAAGGGATGAAAGTCTGGACCATGTTGGCTGATACCGATTGTCTTCTTGATGACGAATCAAGGAAGTCTATAATGCTACTAAAAGGCATAAAAGGAACTCATCTGATCATACCAAGGATTGGTAAGTTAAGAACAGCATAGTAATTGTTTCATCTGTGATAGCATTTTGAACAAAAGGGAAATGTACATACTTCCATGTTTCTATTGTTGCATATACCTATTTCCTTATTGTGACCTTGACTTGTTATTAAATGATCATGTCTCCTTCTGTTGAGCTGCTAATCTCTACTGCTTTTGACTT
This sequence comes from Triticum aestivum, assembly GCF_018294505.1. NCBI lineage: Eukaryota > Viridiplantae > Streptophyta > Magnoliopsida > Poales > Poaceae > Triticum > Triticum aestivum. The sequence continues at coordinate 125,337,792 of NC_057804.1, forward strand.
TGTAATTCATTTGCAACAATCATCTCATGCTATGATGGTATTGAGTTGACTAAAGAATTGTGCTTCTTTAACTTCCAAGTTTTGACATCTTACTGTGTCTTGTACTTATTCAATATGCTTTCCAGCTCTTTGTTATTATTAACTGAACTGACTTGACTGCAAGTGCTTGATGATTGATGTGCTATTCTCATCCCCTGAAACCCTGTGTTTATCGTCTTGCCAGTGATGAGGGAGCTGGAATGCATGAAACAGCGGGAGGGCATGTTCAAGAGGTCATCAAAGGCTACCTCCATAATGCAATGGATCGAGGATTCCGTGGAGAACGAGAGCTGGTGGATCCACGTGCAGAGTTCATCCGAGATGTTGCCAGTAGCTCCAACCCCACCTGCAACTCCCACAGAAACGCAACGCAACAGTGAAGAAAGTGAAGCCACCGCTGCCGGCGCCTTCAACTCAATGCTGGCGCTCTTCTCACCAAGGAGCTTCACTGGCATCTTCTCCCCAAGAAGCCTCACCGACATCGATTCCCCGAAGACCGAAGACCGCGTCCTCGACTGCGCCCTCCTCTTCAACAAGCTAAGAGGCAGCGGCCAGAACATGGTCATCCTGTCCAACAGCGTCAACCTCAAGATCAAAGCCATGTCAGAGGTACCGTACCATGGCATTGCTTTCTTCTCTGAATCTCTGCAGCCCTCCTGCTAAAGACATTTATTATTCGTGTGTAAAACTGTAACTGGACTGACTTGCTGCTTCTGTATGATATTTCAGGGCCTGCTGTGCGAGGGGGCCAAGGAGTTCCGGGAGACGCTGATGAACCCTTGCTCTGACAGGTTCATGTGGGCGGCCAGCGTGCCGAGGGGGGCGGCGTGGTCACGCCTGGACGAGGCCGCGCTGGCGGAGAACTACTACAACAGCCACCGTGAATCCAGGAGGAATGTCCCGAGGCCCGTTGAGGCCGCCAGGGGCCTCAAGCTGATCCTGCTGCACAACAGCTCCTCCCTCTGCGCGCGTTCCGGCGACCAACTCCGTCGCTGAGAAGACGCCACCGCGTTGCCCTCCTGCTCCTGTTGACACAGTCCTGAGCAGTTGGCACGGTTCTTTCAAGTAGCATGTGAACGAAAATGCCTGGTAAAGTGGTAAATGGGTTCTTTGATCCTTGCAGTGAAACACTCTTTCTGCTATGCCTTGTGACTGATGAGAAATGTGAACTGTGATGGCTGATGGGAGTTGGAAGACGAGAATGTGAACATGACAAGCCTACTTTTCTTGCTTGGTTTGGCACAATCGTATGATCTGGTCCAAGTTAGGCATTTGCATGTTCATCAATCATCATCATCTGTCCCATCAGCTGATACAGTGATTCGTACCGGAGCAACAGCATCACGTGGGCACACGAGTACTTGTTGGTTCCCTCGTTGGTGAGGCTCACCTCATCACGAGCCTTGGATTTTAATTTTAGCAGTACACCCCGTAGATTCCGAACAGATGGCTTTGCTGTGCGGCATAGGATATTTTGTGATGAGATAGATCTTACTGCTCAGGAATGTTTACTGCTACTAAACAATGTTAGATCAACAGCCATTAGCACATGGCTGCTGCATCGCACCTGGACTTCCCAACACCCAGACTGAATGTTTTCAGTAGCAACTAATAAAATAAATAAATAAAGTAACTAAATGGTCGAGCACCACCACCTTTCGGTGGAAAATTGCGAGGTTCCCACCAGCAGCAGCAGCGCGTAAAGAAAGAGGGAGGTGAGGTGAGGTGACGGCGTTGATAGGGGGCATGTGGGGCGATGTCGGTGTTGAACGGGTCATGAGGAGGAGGTGCGCCGTTCAACCTGGGACGGCCCGTCGCGCGGTGCAGCGCGACTCGGTTCTGCTCCA